>NC_082708.1:168130814-168284175 GCF_030144855.1 Hypanus sabinus | reverse complement strand
CCTGAAATCTATGCAAGGCTCAAACAAAACCTAGTAGCCTAAACTTCTGTATAATGGAAAGCCTCTCTTGACTGAGTTAATATGTGCATCACTGGTCAGCAATGCTTATTCAGTATATTTATTGCCTTCAGCATTACATTAACATGGAACATAGAACATTAGTGCACAGTTCAGGCCCTTCGGCCCATTATATTGTGACAACTATAAAAGCCTACTCAATTATTAATCTTCCTTCCAAAGTAGCCATACCTGCCATTTTTCTTTCATCCATGTGCCTATCTAAGAATCTCTTGAATATCCCTAACGTATCAGCCTCAACCACTACACTTGCAGTGCATTCCAAGCACTTAGCACTCTGTGCAAAAAATACTTACCTCTGACATCTCTCTTAAACTTAACCACCAACCACCTTGAAACTAAACATAAGAGATTACAGTTTATTGAATGATGTCAACACTCTACTATGGGGATGGACAAGGAAGCCAGCTCAACGGATGAAGCAGACTTGGAGATACCAGTACTGTCATCTCTGCCCCCCTCACTATGGCTCTATTATCCTTCCATTACAAAATTCACAAGACCAATGAAACAATTTCATTGGCCAGTTCTCCCATGTGTTTTCCTCAGGACACATTTTTTCTCATGTACAAAATTAAGGGAGGAAGTTCAGGGGAGACATCAGGGGTAACTTTTTCACACAAAGGGTTGTGAGCACCTGGAATGACTTGCCAGGGATGGTGGTGGAGGCTAAAACATTAGGGGTATTTAAGAACCTCTTGGACAGGCACATGGATGAAAGAAAAATGGAGGGTTATGGGTAGTGTGGGTTTAGTACTTTTTTTAAGGATTATATGGGTTGGCACAACATGGAGGGCTGAAGGGCCTGTACTGTGCTGTAGAGTTCTATGGTTCTATGACATCCCATCTGGGCACTCATCACACCCCTAGGTGTTTGTCATGGCAGTGGATGTCTGGGGCAATTTATAGGCAAGGCCCAGCTCCTGAAGATCTCTGGCCGTATACAGCTCAGGTTCAAACCTACTGTATTTATACATGTACATCGGAACATACAGCATTAACAACCAACACATGCTGTGGGGACCTGAGAGTTGTCACCATCCCACCCAGCGCAGCATGCTCACATAGAAAAAACACAGAACACAACAAGCAACAGCAGCAAAACAGCACACACAAAATACTCGAGGAGCTCAGCAGGTTGGGCCGCATCTGTGGAAGGGAATAAACAGTTGACGTTTTGGACCAAGACCCTTCACCCTCCAGCATTTTGTGTGCGTTCCTCTGGATTTCCAGCACTTGCAGAATCTCTTGCATTCATGAACAGCAAAACAAGCCCCTTTCCTCCGTCCCACACAAACAGGCAGTCCTCCAACTCCAGGACAAACTTTCAGTCTCTCCAGTCACCAGACTTCAGCTATCGTGCTTTGACGCCCTGACTTTCTGATTGACCTTTGAGCTCCAATCTTCAATCTTCGGTATCAAGAAGATTAAATGGACTGATTTTTTTTTTCTATCTCATGACACATCTAATGTGTAATCAAAATTATTTGGTGACATTTAGTATGAATCTGGACACTTGATCCAATGATAAAAGGCTGAAAGGAAGGCTCAGGATATCGAAGGAGCAACATAGGGTGAATCAAAATGACTCTGGGATCCTGCCCATCCTTTGCACTTTACAAATGTTTCCATTAATGAGATTCCCATCTGATTCCAATAGGAATAATGATTGCTTAAATAGTTATCCACCCAGAACTCATCGTGCATTCTGGCAGAAATAGCCCCAGTGTGATTATTTTCAACCATGGGTTTCACTAAAATCGGCCTGAATTAATCCAATTTTGTAAGTATTAGAACTGACACATCTCTAACAGTAAGTTGATCGATAAAAAATGGAAATCCCTTTTAGCCCATTTAGCACAGAGATTCGGAAGGAACCTGCAGCCTTCTCACCTCAGAATTCATCAGAATCTATGCATTGACTCCACTTCTCCAGCAGACCTCCATTCCTCACATTTGGCACTTACAACTTCCTGTCTTTCTAGACTAAATTCTTCCTGTATCACAGGACACCCACAACAATCTCATCACCTTGAACAGGCTCAGCCAAGTTTCTCCCTTTGGAAAGCTGAAAGCCAGAACTCTACCCGCCCTTCGTCACACCTCCATCTGCAAATCAGTCCTCCGGCTTTCCTAAATTGCCTGAACAGATTGCAAAGTGGACTTGGATTAGGAATAGTTTTTGGCCCATTTTCGGTAGTCATTTGATACCCTGATTGCAATCACAAGGACCATTAGGTCTGGTGGACAAATTTCCTGTCAGGAGCAGGACACTGTATCTTTATTCTCAAATGTGAGCCACTTGCAATCAGGGTACATGTTGGAAAGTGGGTCATTTGCAGGAGGCAGACAACGGAGCACTGAAATGGTTTCATTTCGTCTGCCTGCTGTCTTACTGGTCTAACTAGCTGTGCAGCCACGATCAGGTTTTCAGAGTTCAGAACATTTACCAGCTGGAAAAGCGCCTTGGTGAGCGTTCTCTACCTCGGGGAGGAGGGGAATAAATGCTGGCAAGGCTGCACATACATTTGTCTGCACACTCCGTAATCAACACCTGTGGAACTGGCTTACTGTAAGCCAGACAAACAACCAACACATTACAAACTGCATTAGCCTTCACTGGTCTCCTGTGGACAACATCAGAGAGCTGCCAACTGAGTGTTTTTTTCCCCCAGTTGAAGTGGAAGTTAAAATGGTTCTCCCTACAAAAACAGAAATGCTGGAACAACTCAACCAGTCAAGCAGCATCTGAGGGAAAAAAGACCCCAGCTAACATTTTGAATCATTGACTCTTCCTCTTCACAGCAATTTTATTTGCTTTTTTGTTACTGAAAGCATTCTAATCATACAAAACCATGTTCGTGGCCAGGTAGCGCAGCGGTTAGCCCAGTGATATTACAGTTTGGGGTGTCAGAGTTCGGAGTTCAACCTCAGCATCCTCTGTAAGGAATCTCAGTACGTCCTCCCCGTGGAATGCGAAGCTTTTTTCCAGGTGCTCTGGCAAACGTACTGGGTACGTTAATCGGTCATTGTAAATTGTCCCGTGATTAGGTTTAAATTGGAATTGTCAGGGTTGCTGAGTGGTGTGGCTCGGAGGGCTGAAATGGCCTAATCCACTCTGTATTTCTAAATAAAATGAAATCTACCAACTCCGTGAGCTGTCGCTAATTGCATTTAGTCTATGATAAAGCAAGTTCTTTGACTCATTGTTGATAATCTTAGAGGCCCATGTGTAGTCAGTATTTACAGCCGTAAAGGAAATCACACACTTGGATCTTCTGCTCCTCTCAAACGGAGTAAGAGTGAGTCACCCTCATCCACAAGGGACTACCGAGGAAGGAGAAGGTGAGTGAAATACAACACACACAAAACGTTGGACGAACCCAGCAGGTCAGGCAGCATCTAAGGAGGGAAATGAGCAATGGACCTTTTGGCCTGAGACCCTTCATCAGGACATGAGTGAAATCTAGAGGATTACAAACCGTGAAGTTGTTCTGTAGAAATCAAATTGAAACCTGCAAAAACATGTGAAGCTGACACGAAGGAGGGAAGACGAGCTTGCAGGATATTCTTGACAGATACTTGCATCCACCAGTGTTAATAGATCACTTGTTGAATGTTTAACGTGCTGAGATAGAAATCTGGATGGGGATCCTTTCTGCATCCAGTGCAAGTGACTGAGGAGAAATTTCTCCACCACGTTCTACAATGTACTAGAAATCCAATGCTTACGCTCTCAACTACAATTTGCTTTGCTGGGGATTGGCTGCTTTTCATTCCGTTTATCATTTCTATTCAGATCGGTGGGGATAGCTCAACCCTTTCCATTATGGGTAGCTAGCTGTGTCCCACATGTCAACCAGCTGCAAGAGGTGAATCAGTTGGCATTTGAATTTAGGTTTGTCACTGTGTATCCATTCAGTTATCATTGCAGTCTACCCTGAATCAACTGAAACAATAGGGATTAAAGAATTTAAAACTTAAGTGAGCTGTCTTTTACCCTGGTTTAAAAGCTGGTTTAGCTGAAGCAGTTATTGCCTGCAAGTAAAGTCATTAACTGCACTTGCCCAAATGAGACTGTTGTACCAAATTTCCTCTGGCTGAAACAGGCAATTCTCATAGAGTGCTCACAGGGAAGGTGTCTTCCCTTACAGGGGCGATGGTGGGCGACATTTCAGAATGGGAGATCGTCACGCTTAAGACGGAGGTGTGAAGCAATGTTTTCTCTCAGACGGTGGTGATTCTTTGGAATGCTCCATGCCAGGGACCTCTGAAGGTGGAGTCATTGAAGACATTCAAAGCAGAGGAAGATCTCTGAAATAGGAGAGCAGAGAGTTATGAGGAATAGACAGGAACGTGGAGCTCACTTGACCAGGATCAATTGAGTAGTGGGACGTCTTGGAGGGCTGTGCGGAAACAGACACTTCAGCACAACTCATCAACACCGGCCGGGGGACTGATCTACACTAATCCCATCTGCCTCCATTTGGCTCATATCCTGTCTAAAACTTTTCTATCTGTGTACCTGTCCAAATGTCTTTTAAGCACCTTCTCTGACAGCTCATTCTCTACACCAACCAACTTCTGATTTAAAAACGCCCCCATAATCCCCTTTAAATGTTTCACCTATACCCTCCAGTTTGAGACTCCACTACCTTTGAGACTGTTGCCGCCTGCCCGATCTATATACCTCATAATTTTATAAACCTCTATGTAGTAATTCCAAACCTCCTTTGCTCCAGCCTATCTAACCTCTCCTTTGAAACTCAAGCCCTATAGACCAGGCAATATTTTTGTGAATCTTTCCTACAGCCTCTCTGCTCTTACTTCTAATGTTCTTGTGTTTCTCTGTAGCCCTTTGCAGGAGTGCGTGTGACACATAATATCCATTATTTCTGGTGTCATATTTGCAACTATATCACTTTTGATTCATGAGCGTGTGTGGAATTGACCTTCTAATTTTATCAGCTTCATCCCTGCACTTTAAATCCAATTCGTTCCATCCTTCATGGAGGGTAGAGTAACAAAAGAAATTGATGAGGGTAGGGCAGTGGATGTGGTCTACATGGACTTTAGCAAAGCATTTGACAAGGTCCCTCAAGAGAGACTCATCCAGAAAGTCATGAGGCATGGGATAAGCGGAACCTTGGCTGTTTGGATAAAAAATTGGCTTAAAGGAAGAAAGCAGAGGGTAGTTGTGGAAGGAAAGTGTTCTGCCTGGAGGTCGGTGACTAATGGAGTGCCGCAGGGATCTGTCCTGGGACTCCTGCTATTTGTGATTTTTATAGATGACCTGGATGTAGAGGCGGAAGGATGGGTGAGTAAGTTTGCGGATGACATGAAGATTGGAGGAGCTGTAGGTTGTCGAAGGTCACGAGGATATAGACAGGCTGCAGAGTTGGGCAGAAAAATGGCAGATGGAATTCAATCCGGATAAGTGTGAGGTGATGCATTTTGGAAGGACAAACCAGAAGACTGAGTACAGGATTAATGGTCAGTTACTTAAGAGTGTGGATGAACAAAGGGACCTTGGGGTTCAGATCCATACATCCCTCAAGGTCGCTGCGCAGGTTGATAGGGTAGTTAAGAAGGCCTATGGGATGCTAGGCTTCATTAACAGGGGGATTGAGTTCAAGAGTAGAGAGGTCATGTTGCAACTCTACAAATCTCTGGTGAGACCGCACTTAGAGTATTGTGTTCAATTCTGGTCACCTCATTACAGGAGGGATGTGGAAGCTATGGAGAGGGTGCAGAGGAGATTTACCAGGATGTTGCCTGGTTTGGAGAACAAGTCATATGAAGCAAGGTTAGCAGAGCTGGGGCTTTTCTCTTTGGAGCGTAGAAGAATGAGAGGGGACTTGATAGAGGTCTACAAGATTATGAGAGGCATAGATAGGGTGGATAGTCAGTACCTGTTTCCCAGGGCACCAATAGCAAACACCAGAGGGCATATGTACAAAATTAAGGGAGGGAAGATTAGGGGAGACATCAGGGGTAAGTTTTTTACACAAAGTGTTGTGAGTGCCTGGAATGACTTGCCAGGGATGGTGGTGGAGGCTAAAACATAAGGGGTATTTAAGAGCCTCTTGGACAGGCACATGGATGAAAGAAAAATGGAGGGTTATGGGTAGTGTGGGTTTAGTACTTTGTTTTAAGGATTATATGGGTTGGCACAACATGGAGGGCTGAAGGGCCTGTACTGTGATGTAGTGTTCTATGGTTCTATGGTGCTATGGTTCATACCTTAGCTTATCCTGCCAATGGTTCCAGCTGTCATTGGAAACTGTAAAACTCTCAAACTGCTCAAGCTCATTTTGAGTCGATGCAAAGAAAAATGCAGGTGGAGCTTAGAATTTTCCTCTTACCTGTTGTTATGTCTTGTTATTTAATTCAGTATGATGAGATGAGTCTGTGCTGTCTTAAGATTTGTTTGGGCTCTTTCTCATCCTAAATAACCTGCTTAAACACTCACTCCATCCCTATCTACTAAAGTATCTGCTCTTTTAAAGTTGCACGACAGGAGATCACAGGAAACCAATGGGGTGAATGGCTTCTTCTGTGCTATAATTATCCATGATTCTAAGCTGCCATTCAGTCTACCATCCCATACTAGCTCTTTGCAAAATTTTGCAACACGTCTCTTTTTGCAACCCATATAGATTACTACATGTTTTTTTCTGCTCAAGTATTTATCGGGTTCTGCCTTTAGTCTCTTTTCACTGGCAATGCATCAAACTGGTAACATCTCACTTCCTCAATACAGATCTCCACGTCTCCCCCTCTGCTTCTTCTGGCAATTACCTAACGTGTATAAGTTGGATCTCTCTCATGTTAACGTACAGTGGTAAGCCTTGTGTTTTCACAGATGGTTTGTATGATCATTAGCCGCAACAATGGAGATGTAACCTTTGACCCTTTCCGTTCCCAGTTACTGCTGAAGTTTTGTCAAATGGGTAGGAGAAGCCTTGTTGAAGTTTAACTCCTTGGTTCCACTCTGTCCGCGTACACGCCAGTGTTCCGCGTTGGTTCGGATGTTTGGTTCTCTGGTTTATTCTGCCACATTCACACTTGGCTTTCTTTGTGTGAAAACGGAGTAGCGCTTCGAATGAGACACTATTCTCTTTTCCCCCGTCCGAGCTAAACCCCCTCATCATCCATTGATGCTATTAACGAATACAGTGCGTGATGCTTAGAGCATCACTGATGGACATGTTAGCAGCAATGCTCCCTGAGAGGAACATCAGCAACTTCCTACGTGTTCCCTCAAGCCAGGCGGGTCACGTTTGACGTTTGGAAAATTGGGCTTTTCTTATTTGCTCAGTGATTAACAATAGGATCCAATCAAACACAGAACAGAATTGTCTCTCTTGAAGGTATCACAGGCAATTACAAAATAAACAAGTGTCTGGTCAGCTTTAGTGACTTCTTTATATTCATTTATGGGATGTAGACATTGCTAGCTGGATCAGTATGTATTGTTCATTCTTAATTGATCACAGAGCCATGTACGAGGGGCTGCTAAGAGTTAATTGCATTGTTGGGTCTGGAATAAGACTAGGTAAAAATTCCCTAAAGGGACATTAACCAACCAGATGGATTTTTAATTACAATCTGGTCACCATTTCCGAGTCTAATTTTTTTTAAATTCCAGATTATTTCTATCACTTGTATTTAAATTCCCTGAGTACCCATGTGGAATTTGAACTCTTAGCCCTGGACCAATACCCTGGCCTCTTGATGTTGGTTCAATAACTTAACGTTTGCTCTCTGACCAGATACTGGATAAACGTTGGTAAGGATCTGGAGAGTTCGCCTGTTCTTTGAGTGGTGACCTCTCGTTGACCTGATTGAACCTTTCACCTGGAAGATGCCAACACTCAGACAGTGCATTCCCTCGGCAACGTGCAAGTCACACATTCAGATTTCTGGAACAGTGCCCGAGTATACTGCATAACATATCGTTTTGAAGATGAAAGCTACCAGTGAACCAATTTCAGATCAGCTCCATAAAAGATACCTTAGAACCAGAAAGCCCTTCCCTCAGCCCCACCACCATCTTGCTGCCAACCCTCTCTCCTGCTCCACACACCACTTCATCCAGGTGATAAATCTCCAGTTTTCACGATACAGTTCTGCATTTGCTGAGCTGGATCATTAATCCCATGCCAGTTCGTGTTATTTTTGGAGCCGTTTCATGCAATGGACCTGAGCCAGTGTTACCAGAGCACTGGAGCCAAATACAGATGGAGCCAACTTTCCTTCCAAGGCCCAGTCTCCTTATACTGACTGAACTCATCGGGAGACAGGAAGAAAAGCTTTTATTTACACTGCTCCTTTCCCAATATGAGGACGCCTGAATCACTGTGAATGCTTATGAGACCTGATCACTGCTTTGATATGGGGCATGTTGCAGTCAGTCGGAACACAATGAATTCCCACGACAGATAACTTGCTGTAGACACACGAGACTCTGTGGATGCTGGAAATCCTGAGCAATGCACATAAAATTCTGGAGGAACTCAGAACGACAGGCAGCATCTATTTCCAAAGTAATAAACCGTCAACATTTCAGGGCAAGATCCTTCATCAGGACTGGGAAGGAAGGGGGCAGAAGCCAGAGTAGGAAGTTGGGGAGAGGAGAAGATTGACAAACTAGAAGGTGGCAGGTGAAGCCAGGTGAGGGGGGAGGTAGGTGGGTGGGGAAAGGGTTAAGTTAGAAGCTGCAAAGTGATGGGTGGAAAAGGTACAGGACTGAAGACAATCTAGTAGAGGACAGTGGACTACGGAATAAAGGGAAGGAGGCAAGAACCAGAGGGAGGTGATGGGCAGGTGATGAGGGTGGGGGAGAAGAGAAGGGGTAAGAAGGTAATCAGAATGGTGAAAAGGAAAAGAGGGAATGTGGGGAGGGGTGTAATTACCAGCAGTTTGAGAAATCGATTTTCATGCCAACGGGTTGGAGGCTACCCAGACAGAATATTAGATGTTGCTCCTCCAATCTGAGCAGTTAGCTATGTTGCTTGAGTCACAATGTTGGTCAGGAGATCATCGAGGACATGCACGACAGCTCCATGGGCTGTTTAAGGCGCTGCTGAGTGCCTGCATGGACGCTCGTTTTAATGTCTGACGAGATCTCAGATGATACAACGCTCAGTAAGACACAGGCAGGCTGAGAGTTATGTCCGTACCTCAGGAGAGGCCTCCCAAGTTGGGAGAGGACCTTGCCCTACGGCTTGCTGTTTGTACCTCTCATCCTCACTTATTTTCTCTGCTTATCCACACAGGGGCCAGAAACATCATTCTGGATGTGGAGACCTCCCACCCGACCCTGGAAATCACCGCCAATGGCAAAGCGGTTTCAGTCAGAGAAAATCCTCTGGCCGTTCCCCCGTCCTCGAAGCGGTTCACTCACGTGACCATCGTGTTGGCCTCCGAGGGGCTTAACGCAGGGAAGCATTACTGGGAAGTGACCGTGCAGGATAAATCCAACTGGAGTGTGGGTGTCGTGAAGGAGTCCATGCCTAGGAACGAAAGCAGCAATTTGATGAACAGCCCGTTGGCCTGGTCGGTGGCCTTCCAGAAGCCGTGGTACCTGGCGTGGCACAACAGTATGTCCACACCCCTGAACGTGAGCCAGCTGCAGAAGCTTGGCGTGTTCCTGGACTATGAGGCGGGTCAGGTGGCCTTTTACAATGCCAGCACCTTGACACTGCTGCACACGTACTCCGAGACCTTCGCTGGGACTATCTACCCAGCCTTCAATCCAGGGAACAGCAATGATGAGGAAAAGAATGCTACTTTGATCATACACGATGTTGGGAGTGTGTAAAGCAGTCAAGAGTTAGTCAAGCTAAAATTAAGAGGAATGGAGATTGGGTGAAGCTCAAGTCTAGAGCAGATGTGATCTCTGTTGCCCCCCCCCAACATCCTTTTTTCCCCTCATTTACCCATCCAGCACTCAGCTGCTTCTGTCGCCCACTCCTCCATCTGTCCATCATCCTACATCCCTCCTCAGTCCACCAATCATCTTCTGCCCCTGCCTCATCCCTCCCCCTTTTTATACTAGCTACCTATTCCATTCTCAATTCTGTTGTAGGCTTTCAACCTGAAATAGTGACAATTCCTATTACCCCCCCCCCCCATCAACCCAACGAGTTCCTCAGCAGTTAGCTTGTTTTTTGCTCCAGGTTCCAGTCTCTTGGGTCTCTAATCTCTGCCTCAATTTCAGTCTGTAGACTTTACCTCTTCCTTGCATCTCGATAACTTATTCTAAAGTTCCTTACATCTCCAGAATCAACTTTATTTTCCACATACTGTACATTTACATGTATTAATACTTTGCTGTGGTATGTTGCAACGACATGTTGGGCACGACGTAACAAAAACCGCATTCAACAACTCTAAAGAATAAAGAACTATATAAACAAAGTCGGAGGTTAAAGTCTAGAATGGAATAAAATGTGCATAAACACAAATTATCACCATGTATATACAATGTAAACAACATTTTAAAAAGTGGTTTAAAGTGTTTCCGGTACATTGCTGGGGGTGGTATCTAGAATAGTTGATTAGGTTAACTACCTAGGGGAAGAAGCTTTTAGGATGGTGTGAAAGTTTTTTAAAATCCCTGTAGCGCTTTCCACAAAAGACATAACAGGCAGACCTATGAATATGATGGTAATATTAATTACGGCTTATCGCTGGGACCTGGTGATGTGGAGCTCGCTTGGAACAGTGTTAGACCAAGGTCCAAACGTTGGTCTCAGTAAGGGCAACAGGTCCAGTGGCTTACTACCCCACTCTGTTCCCATGGACCAAAGCCCGAGCAATTCAAAGATAGCAGTTCTGAGCTTTTATTCAAAAATGTCATTCTGTTCACTTGTTTCTGAGTGAAAATAGCTATGGTTGCCTTGAGTAGCAGGGTTATTCAATGACAAGATATTTGGAAAATGTGACATCCCTTAGCTCCTCATTACAGCCCATTTAACGCTGTAGGAAGGATGTGATTAGGCCAGATAAGAGTCACAGGAACGTTTGCCAGGACTGGAGGGCTTCATTTACAAGGACAGACTGGATAGGCTGGGAAGGAAGTGAAGGGATCTGAGGGGTGACCTGAAAGAGGATTTTGTAAATATGAGCGATGTTGATAGGTAGATAGTCTTTCTCCCAGGGTAGGGGAATGTAAACCTAGAGGGAATGGGTTTAAGGTGAGAGAGAAAAGATTTAAAGGGAATCTGAGGGGAGAACTTTTCACACATAGGGGGTGGTAGGTTTATGGAAGTGATAGAGGTGAGTACAATTACAATGTCCGGAGGCATTAGGAAAGGTACATGGAGAGGAATGGGGTTCACAACCAAGGGTCCATGGAATAAGAAAGCTTGGAAACCCCTAGTTTAGAGAAATATGAATCAAATGCAGCCAAATGGGATTAGTGTAGATATGCATTTTGGTCAGTATGGACAAGTTGGGCTGAAGGGCCTGTTTCCATATAACTATGAACCTAAGCTCTAAGGAGACAATGAATAGAGACTAGTCATGAGACACAGAGGAAAGATGACAGAATAGAAGAAGGCCATTTGGCCTAACTAGTGACCAACAGTGCTAACCTACCTTGTGTACAGTGACTCCTAAAGCACAAGCACATCAGTTTCAGGTGTCCTTAAGACCTTTTGTCTGCAGTGGCCTTTTCAACCTATCCCTAAACTGTGATGTGGCCTCCGCTTCACTCATTAACTCCAGAGCTATGATTAAATACCTGGATGGGAGGGGTATTGAGAACTATAGTCCGTGTGCAGGTCAATAGAACAGGCAGAATAATAGCTCGGCATGGGCTGGATGGGCCAATGGGCCTCCTTCTGTGCTACAGCACTCTATGACTCTATATTGGGTAAGAAAACTGTTTCTCCTGTTCTGATTGCTGAATCTTCTAATCTCACAGTCGTCTTCCAACGACCCTCTCAACTAAACGGTCACTAAGGGGTGGCTCCCTCGCTTGCAGATTTTGCTCACTCTCCCGCAATGTTCGTTCCTCTCTCTGTGGCGCTGCGGCTGTGAACTGCCTATCTCTGCGAGTTTCACACAGTTTCTGCCCCCTAATATGATGAACTGAGATTGAGGTTTGGGCCTACTCCAGCCACTCCAGGGAGCGGATCGAGGGACTCAGTCCGGCTCAGAATGCTGCCGTTTGCTCCTGTTGTTGACATGATATGAGCGCGTGTGTGTGTGACCGTGTGTGTGTCTGAGTGTGTGTGTGTGTGTGTGTGTGTGTGTGTATGTGTGTGTTTTCCCTCTTTCTCCGTGCAGTGGTGATGGTATTTCTTTTTTTGGGGTTCTTCGGGTTTCTTGCTTTCTGGCTGCCTGTAAGCAGACAAATCTCAAGGTTGCATAATCTATACAGTCTTTGATATTAAATGTACAGTACTTTGACTCTTTTGCATCTTGGAAAATTGGTCTTGGTTGTAACCCAGGTTAACGATCTTCACCTCCGCTTCATAATGAAAGAGAACGTCCAGCACCCATGGTGCATACACCAAAAAGCGCGTTGACGCCACAATATCGTTCCTGAGTGCACACCCCTGTGACGTACCTATGTGAACATGAACCGTGCAGACTTGCACCTTTCAAAGTATTGTGATTACATTCATTATCAGAGTGAACCGCCTCCCATTGACTGGAACTGAACTCCAGTCTCTGCAGTTTGCCCTCTCTCAGCTGCTGCACAGTGATACACTGCAGCTGAAACTTGGCTGTCATCTGCAAGTCTGGACCCCAGCAGCTCTCCGTCTGACCCCAAAACTAGAGTCTAGAGCTAGGGGACAATGCCTCAAGGTTCGGGGGAGAAGATTTACGATGGAGATGAGGAGAAACTGTTTTTCCCAGAGAGTGGTGAATCTGTGGAATTCTCTGCCCAGGGAAGCAGTTGAGGCTTCTTCACTAAATATATTTAAGAGACAGTTGGATAGATTTTTACATAGTAGGGGAATTAAGGGTTATGAGGAAAAGGCAGGTGGATGGAGCTGAGTTTACGGACAGATCAGCCATGATCTTATTGAATGACGGGGCAGGCTCGATGGGCTGGATGGCCGACTCCTGCTCCTGTTTCTTCTGTTCTTAAAACCTCGTTGCATGCGGTGGGCAGATGTGAGCCCTGAGCAGGATCCCCTGGTCACAGTTACTCATTTCCAAACATTTGGAAAGAAAGCCGGGACGAATGAGAGCATCCGGCCCTTTATTGTTGGTGTTATTATTATTATTTGTTGTTGTTGCTATTATTATTAGTTTCATCTGTCACAAGTACATCAGACCGTTGAAGCTACCGTGAAGTTCATCATTGGTGTCAAAGACTAACACAGTCCGAATATGTGCAAGGGCAAGCCTTTAGGTGTCGCCATGCTTACAGCTACAACATAACATGGCGCAGCTTACTAGCCCTAACCCAGACTTCTCTTTGGGAATGTGGGATGAAACTGGAACACCCGCAGGAAAACCCCACAGTGACGGAGAGAACAGACAAAAGGACGGTGGCAGAATTGAACCCCGTTCCCAGCGCTGCAAAGCGATGCGTGAACCATTATGTCACCATGTTGCCCGCTGACCGGCTTCACACCCGTAATCCATCCCCGTGTTCCTTCTCCATAGTCATGGGATATATTCCGCTTCAACTATTTATTCTGGCGGTTACCTTCAATTTGTTTCTATCAGACCCCAGCCACTAACTCTGTTTAAATATTCCTCCTCCTCCTCTCCAGATTTTGCATTGAAGCTTCTCCTGAATCGTGATGCTTCTGTGGCGTGGAACAGTTTCTCCCCATTTCATCTATCAAAACCAATCACCACGCTTAAACACTTCCCTTTAACGTTGCTGCTCTAGCCGTTAGCGTGAAGCTGTAACTTCTTGAGGAGGTGGAGTTCGCAGATCAGTTGCAGCGCCACCTGTAAGGAGTTCGTAGGAAACTCCATCCTATCCATGAAAAGCAGGGGTTTCCTCTGGGTGCTCCAGTTTGTAAATTCTCCTGTGATTCAGGCTAGGATCGAATAGGTGGGTGGCTGGGTGGTGCAGCTCGATGGGATGAAAGAAATTTTCCCACTCTGTATCTCCAAATAAATAAAAATAAAACCATCCAAGCGATTCCACAAAACTGAGATCTCTCATCCCTGATATAATTCTAGTGCGTGTCCTCCACACCCTCTCCAAAGCCTTATGATTCCTTCTGAAGGACGCAAATCTCCAGCTCTGTCCAAGCTTTGAAGATAGAACAAAACTTCCTGCTTTTAATTGCTACTTTTGTCGTGTGCAGAACTTGATTAGAAGGACTGACTTCACTTCACGCCTCTTTACATGTTGTTGAATTTTCGACACCGTAACTGTAATGTAATTGTTTCAAGGAACCGGTTAGTGATTGACTTTAATTTTAAAATTCAGAGGAGCTTGTTCAAACGGGCATTGGAGAAAATGTGAAGCGAATGGCAAAGTAAGGTCTGATGACTAAAAGCAGATAATGGAATGGGCATAGGTATCAAACTAACAAAGTCTTTACAGCACTCGGCTCAGCAGAATAAGAGAGCTGATTCAGTGGGCTGTATCACAGGATTGGGTTGTCATTTACTGTGAGGTAGCTGGTACAGGAGTTTATTGTTTCAACATCCATACCCCACATTCAGTGAGAGTGGACAACAGCATTTAAGAGATGTTTGGGCAGGCACATGAACAGGCAAGGAACAGAGGGCCTTGCACAGACGTGGTTGCTGCAGACATCGTGGACCGCTGGGGTGTACTGTTCTGCTTTGTACATTCATCGCAAGGGAGGAAGGACACATGCTACATGACCCACCCATTGGCAAAAGACTCATGTTGGTTTTGAGAATCATCAGACATCCCAACTGAGGTGGCCAGTTGCTACTTTAGGACAGTCCTGATTCCTGAGGAAGGGTCTCGGACTGAAACGTGGACCCTTTATTCCTTTCCATAGATGCCGTCTGACCTGCTGAGTTCTACAGCACTTTGGGTACATCACAAAAAATTGTCTGCTTCCTTCTTAAATACTTCCGGTGACCCATTCTCCACAACCCCCGGGTAGAGAATTCTTAAGGACCTCACTATTAATGACTGATCTTTGTAAATATACTCCTTTGTACAAGACCCTCCAACTAGTGTAAACATCTCAACATCTACCCTATCATGCCCCCTTAGAATCATAAATGTTTTTTTTAATACGGTCACTGCTACATCTTCTGAAGTCTGAGGAACACGAGTCCAACAGGTACCCAGGAACGAACCTTCACCGTCGTTGCTCTACCAATATGGGTTTAGCCTGACAGATGAGGTGATTGCTCCAGCTTTTTATCTTTAATTCTAATTAGCCCCTAATTCCCACTACTCCATGCCCTGCACTCTCTCCTGCTGTCATCACTCCATGTCATTCAGGACTGAAAGAATAATTAATTGTACCGACCAGCCTTCTATTTGACCTGGCTGCTCTGTGCTCATCCATGGAGGGGTGTCCCTCTTCAGCGCAGAATGGTGACCGCAGCGTGAAATTACTTGACCGGTGATCCGGAGACTTGAGTTCAAATTGTAACAGAGCAGCTGCTTAATTACATCAGTTAGTCATATCCATTTGGAATAAATATTCAGTAGCAGTACTGGTGATCTCTAAACAACTGGTTATCCTTTGAAATCTCTCTGGTTTCGTGATCCTCCTAGCTCCGGAATGGTGTGGTAGCATAGTGGTTAGGGCAATGCTTTACATTACTAGTGACTTGAGTTCAATTCCTGCCGCTGCCTGTAAGGAGTTTATACGTGAATAGGTTGGTAGACAAATTGGCCATTTAAATTGTCCTGTGATTAGGCTAGGATTAAATTGGGGGATTGTTGGGTGGCGTGGGTCGAAGGGCCGGGAGGGTCTATTCCACGCTGTTTCTTAATAATTAAGAATAAATAAATAAAAGGACTCAGCCTTAGCACAGTGGTCGACTCCGAACTGCCCTCTGAAATAGTCGAGCAATGGCTCTTAGTTGAAGGGTGATTAGGGATAGGCAACTAGAGCTGGGTTTTTGTCAATTATCTCCTGCAAAGCAATGGTAAAAGTCTTCAGAAACGCGTGGCACCTCTCTCCTCCAAACAAGTTAAAATCTGTTCTAATGTCAGTTTAAAACCTTCCACACTTTTGCATTGAAAGAACAGCTATGGCTCATCATTGTAAAAACGAATTAACAATCTGCTGGAAGAACTCAGGGGGTCGAGTAGCATCTGTGGGGAAATGGAATTGTTGATCTTTCAGGTTGAACCCCACTGTTGGCCCCCACAGATGCTGTTCGATCAACTGAGTTCCTTCAGCAGGTTGTTGGGGACTGGCATCTACAGTCCACGGTCTCCAGTTTAAAATGAATTTCCTGGGCAGGTGGAATTCCCTTTATCACCACTAGATGGTGGACAAGCACCAGTTACTGTCAATAACTTCTGCAGACAAAATGCTTCAAGATTCAAGTTTGTTTAATTTCCATCACAAGTGTAAAGAAATAGACTGAACCTAATTTGCAGGTTAGGTCCTATGGTGTTGTATCAACCAGAATCTATTGTGTCACGACTGGAACTTCCTACAGTGGCAACAAAATCTAATGCCCTGGCAAAGACTCATTTCTCGATCAATACTGTTAATTAAAAAATCTGATCATTATGGCATTGTCCTGTAGAGGTTTGCAGTGCAGAAAGAGGTTTCCACACAACAAAAAATTCCAGTACTTCAGAAGTGTTTCATTCGTGGTCATTGACAAAGGGGCATAGGAAGTGCTTGGGATATTGGAGGCATTGATGGAAAAGCGGGAGGCAGTGTTCCATGGGTTCAGAAATCTGGTGGTGGAGAGGATAGATTCTTTAAATGACCTGAAACAATATTGCTCACTGAAGTACCAGTGACTGTGACTGTTGACCTCAGCTGCAGTAGCCCTAAGCGGGAATATCTGATGATGCCCTTGGGAGCTTCACACAAACAGTTGCCATTCTCTGGCACCACCTGATTGTTACTGATCTTAATCTGAATTGTCAACTGTCCAATTTCCTGCTTCAGGGGTTCCCAACCCTTTTCATGCCACGGAGACTTACCATTAACCGAGGGCTCTGTGATCTCCAGCTTGGGAACCCTGTTGTAGACATCCTGCCTGACCCTTTGAATTCCTCCTGAAGTTCAGTTTTTTTGCTCCAGATTCCAGCATCTGCAACCCCTTGTGTCTCCTGTGGAAGAAGGCTATTGGCGGCAGGTGGGATGTGAGAGGGCTTTAAATCCATCTAGGCCTACAAATGAATGACTGAACCAAGTCAGCACGACATCCCCACTTCAAGGAGCAGAAACGTGGGTTTTGATAATGAATGATCTGACAATGACAAAGTTAATGACAATTGATTCCCCTGGGATGATTTATCTTGAAGTGGGTGGACAACAAAAATGGAAATACAAACCACAAATTCTCAAAGTCAAGTTCAAGTTCATTATCATCTGCACAAGTATATACAAGTATATGTATGCACAGGTGCAATGAAAAACTTACATTTAGCAGAATCACAGGCATAGCATTACATAGGCAGCTTTCATAAGGAAAACATAAATTACAACAATTTTTACAAGGAAGAATATAATGAGAATTTTTTTTTAAAAAGTGCAAAGTGATGATCTACATGGTCATAGTATTATTAACCTCTAGTGCTTAGGGTTATGCCAGTTAGTTCAAGAACTGATTGGTTGAAGGGGAGTAGTTGTTATGAAGCCATAGAGTGAGAGAGTAGAGATTCAGGCCCTTTGGCCCATCTTGTCTTTGCCTGTCTGGTTTTCTAGCTAGTCCCATCTACCTGCACCAGGACCAATGCCTTCCATGCCCTCCGTCCATGCACCTGCCCAAATTTCTCAAATGTTACAATCGAACCCGCATCCGCCACCTCCACTGTCAGCTCGTTTCACAGTCATACCACGCATCTGAGTGAAGCAGTTCCTTCTCAGCTTCCCTTTAAATATTTCACCTTTCACACTAAACCTATGACCTCTAACTCTAGTCTCACCCAACTGAGTTGAGAAAGTCTGCTGCATTCATTCTGTCTATGCTCCTCATCATTTTGTATACTTCTGTACCATCTTCCCTCATTCCCCTATGCTCCAGAGAATGAAGTTCTACCCTGATTCAACTGATCCCTGTAACTCAGGTCCTTAAGCCCCAGCGATATCCGTGTAAATTTTCTCTGCACTCTTTCGAGCTTATTGATGTCTTTCCTGTAGGTCGGTGACCAGAGCTGTACACCATACTCCATATTTGGACACACCAATGTCTTATACAGCTCCTGTGCTGAATGCTCCGATTTAAAAATGGCCAATATGCCAAAGTTCTCTTTGCAACCCTATCTACCAGTGATGCCATTTCCAAAGGACCGTGGATCCGTATTCCCAGATCCCACTGTTCTACCACACACGCAGTGTAATTCTTACCCAAACCAAAATGACACACCTCACACTTGTGTACATTAAATTCCATCCGCCATTTTTATAGCCCATTGTCTTAGCTGGTCCAGATCACCTTGAAAGCTTTGATTGCCTTCCACACTGTCTACTGCACCCTCAATCTTGGTGTCATCCACAAATTTTCTGATTGACTTTACCACATGTGGTGAACTACATATACCTGTCCGGACACACCCCTCTGCTGACTGCTCCTGTGGCTCCTCCCTGTATAAAGGTGATTGGAGGCACTGCTCCTTCCTCAGTCTCCAGGATGTTGTGTGGTGGTTTGCTGCTAATCGTGGTCTTTTGCTGCTAATAAAAGCCTATCGTTTGCCTCCCGTCTCCGAGAGTTATTGATGGTGCATCACCACATTACCTAAATCATTCAGATAAATGATAAACAGGAACAGACCCTGCATTGATCCTTGTGGCACACCATTAGTAACAGGCCTCCAGTCAGAAAGGCAGCCATCTACTACCGTTTTCTGCTTTCTCTTTCAAAGCTTATGTTGAATACAATTGACTACTTTATACTGAATGTGAAGCAACTTAATTTTCCGGACCAACCTGCCATGTGAGCCTTGCTAAAGTCCATGAGGAAAATGTCCACTGTTCTGGTTTCATTAATATTCTTGGTAATCTCCTTGAAAAACTCTCACTGTTCTTGAACCTAATAGTGTAGGACTTCAGGCTTCTCTACAATGGTAGCTGCAAAAAGATGGTGTGGTGAACTACATATACCTGTCTGGACTCGCCCCCCCCCCCCCCCCCGCTGACTGCTCCTGTGGCTCCTCCCACGGACCTCGGTATAAAGGCGATTGGGGACACCGCCCCGGCCTCAGTCTCCAGGATGTAGTGTGGTGGTCAATTGCTGCTTGCTCTTTCTTCCAGCCAATAAAAGCCTATATCTCGCCTCACGTCTCCAAGAGTTATTGATGGTGCATCAGATGGCAAGGCCCAGGTGGTGAGAATCGACAACGATGAATGTTACCTTCTTGAAGCAGTGCCTCCTCTATAAATGCTTTCGTTAGTGGAAAGGGATGTGCCCAAGATGTATTGGGCTGAGTCCACAACTCTCTGCAGCCTACATTGAGAAGGCCCTCTAGTCCACCTGTTTTATATGAAGGAGATCCACTGATCAGCCCGTGAAAGTGCTCAAAGGGAAACATTTAGAGCAATTCTGATCCTCTTACCTTGCAATAGGTGTAACAACTGTTCACTGTACCCTTCCCAGGGGTACTGGATCTGTCTAGAGCGGCGATCCCATTGAAACATAAAATGGTGTTGCAGGTTTTGACAAGGTAGATGGAATGCTTTCCTTGGAGGTTGCCCAGAATCAGGGATCACAGCCTCAAAATAAGGGACCGGTTTATTGCAGAGATAAGAATGTGTGTTCACCCGCCGGTAGTCACTCTTTTACTCTTTGACATTCTCGATCCGAGAGGCCTGTAGATGGTCACTCTTTGGGATTGCTGGAGTCAGGGATCAACCGATTTAGAAAAAAAATAAGGGAATTGATGGATAATGGGTTTGTGCAGTAAATAGTTGCGGAGATCAAAGGTCAGCTAATAGAAAGATGGGGCAGGCATGGAGCGGCTAAGTGGCTTTCTCTATTACTATTTATAAGCTATTATTAACACATTCTTTATTAACCAGAGGATAGTAGAGGAGTGTGATATCCTCCAGTGAAAGATGTTTTTGAATAGTAGACTGCATGGCGGGACTTAGAGAATGGTTTAACTAATAGAGCATTTCCAGCAGGAAGTGGTTGCTCAGGTAATTCCATTGGACCTGCTGCAACTGATTTTACCCTGATAAGAACATAAGCAAATGGGACCAGGAGGTATCTCTTCAGCCCCACAAACATGCCATCCATTCAACATCGTTAGGGCTAACCTACCTCCTGGCCTCAACTCCTCTTCTCTCCCAGGTCCCCATAACCCTCAATTCAAAAGTGTATCTACTTCACCTTTACATATCTCCACTGATTTGGTCTCTAGAAGCTTCCAGACGAGGAGACTACCCTGACCCACCTCCATTTGCAAAAGAAATCCTTGTGAATCTCTGTTTTAAATGACTGCCCTCTTATCTTGCGACAACGTGTCAATCCTGTGACAACCCACAGGGTCTTACATACTTGAATTAAGTTCACCTCATTGTTCTCAACTCGAAAGAATGGAGATCCAACTTCTTTAGCCATTGATGATAGGACAATCAGCTTAACTTGGGGATTTACCTAGTGCATCTCTTTTGGGCAGCCTTTAATACTGATGTGTCTTTTCCTACATAAAGTTACCTAAACTGTGCACATGTCGATAAGTTGATGAACAGATTTGTTATTGCTTGTGCTTGGTGGGTAATTTGGTGAAGGTATGTAAAAATAACTGAAAGGAATGTTAGAAGTTTGGAGAAGATACATTGTTCCCAATGTTGACTGAACGTAACATGAAGAATGTAGTTTAAAATTTCATGAATTAGTATTACCGCATACCCCTTCCCCTATTCTCATCATTTGAGGTCTTCAGATTTTGGAAAACATTTTTTAAACTCAGGAGATTCTGCAGATGCTGGAAATTTCGAGCAACCAACATACAAAGTGCTGGAGGAACTCAGCAGGACAGATAGCATCTATGGAGGTGAGTAAACAGCCGACATTTTGGGCCAAGGCAATTTTCTCCTGAAAAAACTCCATGCAAGTTTGGAAATCCTTCTTACTCCATCAATAACATACTTGGTTATGTTTCACTGTTCTGTTGCTTCGAGTAAAATAAAGTACAAATGAACATGGAAACATTGACATCACCAAGTAACATTCTAAAAAAGTAAACAGGTAGCAAACTCTACCATGCCTAATGGTATTAGATGCAGTTTATGGTTGTGATTTGAAGGAACAGACTTGCTGTTTCTTTCTGAGTATGTTGTTTCAAGTTGATGATTCTGGTAATTTTTCTAATGGTCAATGATGACTGAAAAGTGATGAAGATGGAATGGGTCCGGGTGCTTTCTATAACCTCACTCTTTGTAATGACGCCTCAAGTTTTGTAAAGCTAAGACAACATGCACTTCTCATAATTACAGGATGCAACTGTTCAACTTAACTCCGCCATTGGACGGTCCCAAGCCTAACAGCGAAAGCAAGAGGGTTGAGCATTGTAGTGTAAGTTAATAGTGTCATTCCTATGCCACCCAGTTGGCCACTCCCACATGGGAGGAGTTCACGTACTGTACAAGCAGAGTTATGAATAAATTTCAGTCGAGTATCCTGCAGGCTGGTGTCCTGGTGTGCTCTGCACTCTCCCCTCAATAACGAACGCAACATGGCATTAGAAGTGGTCGATCAATGATTTCATTTCATTTTTCGATCGTTTTTATTGATTTTCAAATAAAGAATATACAAATACAAATCGAAAGAGGAGTTTAACAAGTAGATAAGATAAAAGACATATAAACAGCAATATTACAGACAAAAAGCATATAATATCAAACTCAAATATGTAAATTATGCTGTTGTATATACAATGGTTAGAGAGAAATTACAACTCCTCATAGCAATCGTAAAAAAAGATTGGAAATTTTATTGATAAAGAAAGAAAAACCCCACTAACTAAACTAAAACAAAAAAGAGAGAAAGAAAAAAAAGAAGAAAGAAAAAGAAAGATTGGGCAGTCCAAATGAGGATAAACTTAAAAAAGAAAGAGAGAGGAAAAAAACACATCCTCCCAGTCATCTTCGAACCTTCATGGACAAGGATATTCTCCAAAGAGAGTAGAGAAAAATAAATAAATAAATAAAGATAAATTAAATCATGTGAAAATATTGAATAAAGGGTCACCAGACTTGTTCAAAATCAAAAGCTGTGTCAAATGTCCGGCTTCTAATTTTCTCCAAGCTTAAACATGACATGATGGAGGAGAGCCAATAAAAAACAGTGGGTGAGTTGGATTCTTTCCAATGTAGCAAAATAGCTCTCCTAGTCAGTAAAGTTGAAAAACCTATCACATGTTGGGCGGAGGCAGACACTTTGCTTGCTTCCTCTGGGAAAATCCCAAAAATTAAGTGGATTAAGTTGAACATCCATATCTATAACTTTAGATAATATTCCAAACACATCCCTCCCAAAAATTATTTAAACTTACACATGATCAAAACATATGAGTTAGAGTAGCCACTTGTGCATTACATTTATCACAAATAGGGCTTATATTAGGAAAAATATGCGCCAATTTATCTTTGGACATATGGGCCCTATGTACTATCTTAAACTGATTTAAAATATGGTGTGCACAGATAGATGAATTATTAACTAAATAATAACTTTTACTCCATTGGTTATCTGAAAGTGAGTGTTGAAGTTCTACTTCCCAGGTGTGTTGAACCCTATCATTAGGCGATGTGCGAGCATTCATTAACTGTTTATAAATGATAGCTATTAATCATTTTTGAAAAGGTTTAAACTGAAAAATAACATAAGCTAAATTTGAAGAGCAGATCAAGGGGTAATTTGGTAAAAAATCACATAAGAAATTCCTAACCTGTAAATACCTGAAAAAATGTGTATTGGAGATATCATATTTATCCATTAACTGTGAAAAAGACATTAAACAGTTTTGTAAAAACAAATCTAAAAGAGTTTTTATTCCCTTAATTTTCCATGTTAGAAAAGCCTTATCCAAAGTTGATGGTTTAAAAAAGAAATTAGAATAAATATTACTAGAAAGTAAAAAATCATTTAATTCAAAAAACCTACAAAATTGAAACCAAATTTTTAAAGTATGTTTAACAATAGGGTTAAGAGCTTGTTTACCTATTCTGGAGAACGAAAAAGGAAGAGGAGCTCCTAATAAAGAAGCTAAAGAAAACCCCAATACTGAATTTTCCTCCAACTGTAACCATGAAGGACGATCTTGATCGTCTATATCATAAATCCAAAAAGTAATATAGCAAATATTAATTGCCCAATAATAAAATCTAAAGTTTGTTAAAGCCAGTCCTCCATCTTTTTTTGATTTTTGCAATAAAAGTTTATTCACTCTAGAGCTTTTATTATTCCAAACATAAGACAAAATCAGAGAGTCTATTTTATTAAAAAAAATTTTTGGAGCAATGATGAACTGGTGCTACAGACCAGGTGAGATCCGTGAAAAAGAAAAAAATTACAGTAAGACTCTTCTTGTTCACATAGATCTATGAGAAATATCCAGAGACTTATCCACCTGAACTGCCTATGCTAGTTTGTTAATTTTGTGCACCATGAGGCCTGATCTGAGAAAGGATTAGGGATGTTAGACAACAATTTCAAGCTACACCCAAAAGTGGATACATGGTAATGGTTTGTGGACCACTAGCCTAGGGAAGTGTACAGAGACACAGACGCAGCAGAGAAGTCAGAGAAATCAGTCAAACTCTCAGGGAAAAGAAGAACTGTGTAGTCCAAATAAATAAAAATAATAAACAAACAGGAAAATGGATCAAACATCTGCAGTATCCACATCTACTTACCTAATAAAGGCTCCCTCAAGATATTTAATTTTTCTAAACCAATGGGATTTTGAAAGATGGCTCAGATGCTTTGAAAAATTTAGGGTTACAAGCAATCTCAATCAGGCTTCAGATAAGCACAATGATATACTGCATGGGTGACAAAGCAGGGGACATCATGGGTAGATTATGACTGACAGATGCTGAGAGAAAAGGGTACAGAATAGTACAGGAGAAATTTAAAGAATATGCCACAGGTAAGCAAAATGTGATAAATGAGAGGGCAAAGATCAACTCCAGAAAATAATTTAGCTGCTCAAAATTCAAAGCCTCCAGAAGTTCAAACACCAGGCAAGCAGTCCACAGTACCCACAGGCAAATGGAGATGTGGAGAGAGCAGTGCAAACTGTTAAGAGTCTCCTACTGAAGGAAAAATACCCCTAAAAATCACTGCTAGCTTTCAAGTGACTGCAGTCCACCAGAGCTGTCAATGGGCTGTGAACTGAGAACAGGCCTGCCCGTTCTTCCTTCCCTTTTCCAACCTCACTCACTGGACTTAGACAAAAGTGACAAATTGAAGAGCATCCCAGACACAGAGCAAAAATCTTTGTCACCGCTCAGGAGTGAGGAAGCTGCTTGGGTTTCAGACTAATCCACCAAAGGGACAACAGTCTGGCAGCGTGCAGCACCATCGTTTGTGATCAGAACATCACAAGGTGAAATCGGGTGGAACAGGCATGGCAATACATGCCTTCTGAGTCTACGAAAGGTAGAGGAAGAAATAGGGTGGCCCGATCCTTACAACGAGGACCACCTACCTGAACTGGGTGCACCTGTTCAAGAATCTCCACTCACTCCAACACTTCCAGGAACCAATGCCAGATTGGTTAGTCTGTCCCACCACAGAGATATACTCCATTAGTCTAATGGCTAAGGGCAAGTGATTAGTCTTCACACTTTTCTGCCGAGTTCAGCTAGCCTACCCAGACCTCCATTTTTATAAAGAGTTCTAATGTTGAAAACATTTCACAAAATGAGACCATTCTTAAAAAAATGGAATTGGTAAAAAAAAAGAGGAATACAAAGAGAGAGAGTGTTAAAAACAAAGAGAAAGACAGTTATATAGTTGGCAGTTCTTATGTGCAAGTAAGGAGCATAGGTTACATGCTATGGGTAAAGGGAACTGGATTGCTCAATTTCAGTGACTATAATTTCAATGCAACTCTATAGAAAAGAAGTTCATACCTAGTTTTTCTTTTTTTTCAAAAAGGGGAGATGTAGCAGTAGTTAATATGCCATTCAGTTAGCCACACCCACATGGGAGGAGTCTGCACACTGTACAGCAGGGTTATTGGTAAAGTTCAGTTGAGCATCCTGCATTCTGCCACCCTGGTGTGCTCTGCACTCTCCCTCAGTAACGAGCAGGCATGAGGTTAGCAACCCCATCCTGTAAAAAGCTCGTAATACAGAAACACTAACAGAAGCAGCAAAGCTCTCATACCTGAGAGAGGAAGGATCTTCACTTCGAAACATAGGAAGTCATGCGGTGAAAGTGAAGCCAATCTTTAACCCAGGACGGAGGACTCTGGTGAACTACTGTCTGTGGTCTATGCCCCAGTGGGGCGATGGGCTTCAGAAGAATAAGGAGAAGCTGTTCACTTACACCAGCAAACATATTTTTCAAGTGCAGTCACTGTTGTAAAGCAGGAAATGCAGCAAACAAGTTGCACGTTCCACAAAAGGCAATGGGCTAACAACCAAATAATATACTTCAGTGATATTGGTTGATGGATGAAATACTCCATGCAACCTTCCATGTTTTTTACTCAAAAATGGCAGATGGAGTTTAATTCAGGCAAGTGGGAGTTGTAGCACTTCGGAAGGTCAAATGTATGGGGAAAGTACATAGTTAACAGAAGGACCCTTAACAGCGTGGAAGTACAGCGGGGTTTTGGAGTCCAGGTCCTTAGCTCCCTGAAAGTGGAACCATAAATAGAGTAGTAAAGACATTGCTTGCCTTCTTCACTATTGCATAGCATATAAGAATCAGAAAGCCATATTGCTATTGTCTATTGTCACTATAAGTGCTTGGTTAGGTAGCACTGTGTACAGCTCTGGTTGGTCCATTCCAGGAAGAATGTGGAAGCTTTGGAGAAGATTCAGAAAAGGTTCACCAGGATCAGAGTATATTGGGTACAAGGAGAGGGTGGAAAGACCTACATTGCTGTCTCTAGGGTAATGAAGGTTGATAAAAGTTGAGAGGCATAGATAGGTTAAGTCCTTGCCCCAGGTAGAAATGGCAAGTACTAGAAGACATAGCTTTAAGGGGGGAAGGGGAAGATCAAAGTGTACTAGCAAATCGAGTTTCCTTTTTTTTTGCACAGTATATGCCTGGACGCACTGCTGGAGTTGGTAGCGGAACCGGATAAGATAGTGACATCAAAGAGGCTTTTACATAGGCAAATGAAAATGCAAGGAGTGAAGGTGATATTGATTGTGTGCAGGTAATTTGACAGCATGCCTGACACAGACATCATGGGTGGAAGGACCTGTCTCTTTGATGTTCTCTTGAACCTGTTCCATGTTCAATCTATTAATCTGTGAGACCAAATACATAGATGTGATCCATATGAGGGCATGACAGAGAATATAGAGCTCCTTCAAAGCTGCCCTAAAGTGCTGGTCTAGGTTTTCATACAGGAACGTCTGAAGTGAAATGAGGAATCTACAAACTTCTGTTTCTCCCTTCTGTCCCAGCTATGAATTCCTGATCTTTCTCCCTCTGTGTGGTCAAACACCTACACTGAGAATATCAGAGATTTTGTAGGAATTTGGTTTCTGCGGCATCAGGTGAACACATGATGCAGGAACATACCTCCAACCCTGCTTCTGAGTTTGGTTTCATTGACTTCCAAAGATCCTAATTTCAAAAGCAAAGCTCCACGCACATCCGTAACGGCGTCATCAGTCTACTGCATCTGAAAGACAAATTTCCACTGCCACTACTCCATAAAATCTGCTTTTTGTTCTTACAAAAGCATCATATTTTATGTGGAATCAGAATCGGGTTTAGTGTCACTGACATATGTCATGAAGTTTCTAATTTTATTTCAGCAGTACATTGCAAGACATAAAGTAAGTACACTATATATTTCAATAATATGTAATTAAATACATACATGCATACATATAGTAAATAAATAAATAGTACAGAAGGAAAGCAAAAACCTTCAAGTTGTGTTCATAGATTCGTGGACCGTTCAGAAATCTGATGGTGGAGAGGAAGAAGTTGTTCCTGAAACGCTGAATGTGCATCTTCAGGCTGCTGTACTTTCTCAGTGATGGTAGAAATGAAAAGGAGACATGTCCTGGGTGGTGGGAATCCTTAAGGATGGGTGCTGTGCTTCTGAAGGATTGCCTTTTGAAGCTGCATGTCCTCAGTGCCTGGGGAGGTTAGTGCCCATGATGGAGCTGGCTGAGTTTACATCCCCCTGCAGCATTTTCCAATCCTGTGCAGTGGCCCCTCCATACCAGAGGATAATGCAATCAGTTAGAATGCTCTCCATGGTATATCTGTAGAAATTTGATAGAATCTTTGATGACATGTCCAATCTCTGCAAACTCCAGATAAAATATAGCAGCTGGTGTGCCTTCTTCGTAACTCCATCAATATGCTGGGCCCAGGACAGATCCTTTGAGGAGTTGGCACCCAGAAACTGTTTACCCTGCTGATCCCTTGATGAGGACTGGTGTGCATTTCCTCAGCTTCCCCTTTCTGAAGCCCACAAACAATTCTTTGGCTTTGTAGAACCCGCAATCTATTCCAAAAGCAAAAAAAAAATGATGGAGATCCAGATAAAACCAGAAGATGCTCAAGATGCTTGTCAATCACTAAAACAGTTGATTTTTCAGATCTAAATTCTTTTAGTAGTACAGACAACCACCTCTGATGCTTTGGGCAGCAGCTGGGAGAAAGCATTGGAAAGATACGTAGCAGTGATTTGATGAAGAATGTTGGGAAGGGGTAGATCCTTATTCAGAGCCTAGATCAATGGGGTGCAAAGGACTGGTTCTATGCTGGACCGTCTATGAATTCCCTGAAATTTGGTCACAATTCAGCTTTTAGCAGACTTCCATTTCCATGTATTATCTTGCAGTTTCATGCGGGGGGCGGGATAACATACGTAGCAAGACACAGTAGAGTCTTAGGAAAGCTTCATTCTTGCTTTTTCTCATGTAATTTGAGATTATTTTCTGCAACTTTGAGAATATTAAACGTTTTATCTTTGCAAATTAAACTTGATTTCAGTATTCTTTCCCCAGTAGTTTCATGCTGGCGTTTTATTGCCTGCCACGGCCTGCTCACCGATGGCTGTTTTGTTTTCAGTGCTGGAAAGCAAACCAAAAGGTCCACACTGTAAGTTGCCTAGCATGTACCATTACCGACATGACAGTGAAAATGTTTCATCTGCTATTCCATTGTCATTCTTGCTCTGTGCATAGACAACAGAAAGAAAATGCATTTATGGAGCACCTTTCATGACACTGTGACATCCTAATATGCTTTGCAATTACTGAAGTCACTGTTGGAGCAATCCAAGGGAATTGTCAGTCTCCATCCCTGCTTTCATCTATGCTTGATTTCAATTGGCTTACATAGAAAGGCCGTACACAACAGATGGTAACAAATGCCACTATAAGGGGGAATACGTTATGACAATTTTGGGACAAAGTCATAGAGGAAAGAAAGTATTTGTAAAGCTCAAGGCTTCATTCTATTTTCAATGACAAACTAGTATATCTACTGTTGATACCAGTTTTCCAGAATTGTTTTCAATTAATTAACTTTAAGATCTTGATTTAAACACAACCTTGGAATGCTTATGTACGGCACCGGATTAGTGGCCAGAACAGTATATACTGTCCCGAAGCTGCAGGCACACTAACATAGCTAAGTTGCCTAAGAATATCAAAAATAGAACATAGGACAGTGCAGCACAGGAATGGGCCAGGTGGCCCACAATGTTTGCCAAACCAGCTAAAAAGCAAATCAAAGATACCCAAACACTATCCCTCCTACCTACACCATGTCTGTATCCCTCCACTTCTTTGCATCTATGTGCCTATCCAAACGTCTCTTTAAAGTCTAATGTAGTTGCCTCTACCACCACACCAGGCAGCACATTCCAAACACACACGACTCTCTTAAAAAAACATACCCTTGCATCCCCCTTGAACCTTCAATGCATGCTCTCTGATATTATACAGTTCTACGCTGGGAAACAGATACTCCTTGTCTACTCTATCTATGCCTCTCAGATCTCCTCCCAGCCTCCGGCAATCCAGAGAAAACAACCCAAGTTTATCCAGCCTCTCATGATAGCACATGCTCTCTAAACCAGGCAGCATCTTGGTAAACCTCGTCTGCTCCCTCTCCAAATCCTTCCGATAGTTGGGCGATCAGAACTGTACACAATACTCCAGATGTGGCCTAACCAGAGTTTTATAAAGTTGCAACATAACCCCCAACTTTTGAACTCAATACTTCAGCTTATAAAAGCTAGCATTCCGTAAGCCTTCTTAACCACCTGATCAACCTGTGTCGCCACTTTCAAGGAACTGTGAACTTGGATCCCAAGATCTCTCTGCTCAGAACAGAACTGAGGAGGAATTTCTTTAGCCAGAGCACAGTGAATCTGTGGAATTCTTTGCCATAGAGGGCTGTGGAGGCCAAGTCATTGGGTGTATTTAAGGAGGAGTTTGGTAGCTTCTTGATTAGTTAGGGCGTCCAAAGTTTACAAGAAGTCGGAAGTATAGGGTTGTGAGGGATAATAAATCAACCCTGATGGAATGGTGGAGCAGATATGAAAGGGCAAATGGCCTAATTCTGCCCCTATATCTTATAAACTTATGGTAACTCATGGTAACATAAGCAATTCATGTATTTATACATATAACCCTTAACAAATTACACTACTTAAACAAACAAGAATCAAACGTGTCAATTTTTCTGATGTAGCCAACCATTTTGGCTCTTTGGATAATGATTATTATCATCCAATACTCACTGCTTATAAACCTGTAAATTCTTCCACCTCTTGACATTTTTTTAAAAAACTTAATCATATCCTTCCTTCCGAAGAGCATGTGCTGCACTGCTTTTTTAAATAACTCGACTGCCACTGCAGGGTTGTATTTTTCACTCACCGTTCCTCACAGCATTTTTTGGTTCGAACATCTTCCTGCTCTTCAACAGGTTGGTGGCCATCTTGGGTTTATTTTAAAAATACCTCATCACCAATGTTATGTTTTGAAATTTCAAGACATTAAAATAATTCAAAGAAAGACACAGAAGTCCAAGAATGCATGTCTAACTTTGGTTTAACTTTAAGAGAGGTGCACTCATCTGACATGGTAGGGTGAATACACATGCAATTCATGTATTTATATATGTAACTCGTAATGAACTATTTAAATGAAGAAGAATGTTTTATCAACCAATATTCTTCGGTATTCATGAAGGAGAAGGATATTGAATTGTGTAAGGTAAGGGAAACAAGTAGGGTAGTTATGGAAACTATGATGATTAAAGAAGAAAACTGGTGCTTTTAAAGAATATAAAAGTGGATAAATCTCCGGGTCCTGACAGGATATTCCCTAGGACCTTGAGGGAAGTTAGTGTATAAATAGCAGGGGCATTGACAGAAATATTTCAAATGTTATTAGAAACAGGGATGGTTTCCATTGCTTAAAAAGGGTTCTAACAGTAAACCTAGCAATTATCGGCCTGTAAGTTTGCTATCAGTGGTGGGTAAATTAATGGAAAGTATTCTTAGAGATGGTATATATAATTATCTGGATAGACAGGGTCTGATTAGGAACAGTCAACATGGATTTGTGCATGGAAGGTCATGTTTGACAAATCTTATTGAATTTTTTGAAGAGGTTACCAGGAAAGTTGATGACGGTAAAGCAGTGGATGTTGTCTATATGGATTTCAGTAAGGCCTTTGACAAGGTTCCACACGGAAGGTTCGATCGTTAGGTATTAATATTGAAGTAGTAAAATGGATTCAACGGTGGCTGGATGGGAGATGCCAGAGAGTAGTGGTGGATAACTGTTTGTCAGGTTGGAGGCTGGTGACTAGTGGTGTGCCTCAGGGATCTGTACTGGGTCCAATGTTGTTTGTCATATACATTAATGATCTGGATGATGGGGTGGTAAATTGGATTAGTAAGTATGCAGATGATACTAAGATTGGTGACGTTGTGGATAATGAAGTAGGTTTTCAAAGCTTGCAGAGATATTTAGGCCAGTTAGAAGAGTGGGCTGAAAGGTGGCAGATGGAGTTTAATGCTGATGTGTGAGGTGCTACATTTTGGTAGGACTAATCAAAATAGGACATACACGGTAAATGGTAGGGCAGAGAGGAATGCAGTAGAACAGAGTGATCTAGGAATAATGGTGCATAGTTCCCTGAAGACGGAACCTCATGTGGATAGGGTGGTGAAGAAAGCTTTTGGTATGCTGGCCTTTATAAATCAGAGCATTGAGAATAGGAGTTGGGATGTAATATTAAAGTTGTACAAGGCATCAGTGAGGCCAAATCTGGAGTATTGTGTACAGTTCTGGTCACCGAATTATAGGAAAGATATCAACAAAATAGAGAGAATACAGACGAGATTTACTAGAATGTTACCTGAGTTTCAGCACCTAAGTTACAGTGAAAGGTTGAATAAGTTAGGTCTTTATCCTTTGGAGCATAGAAGGTTGAGGGGGGACTTGATAGAGGTATTTAAAATTATGAGCGGGATAGATAGAGTTGACATGGATAGGCTTTTTCCATTGAAAGTAGGGGAGATTCAAACAAGAGGACATGAGTTGAGAGTTAAAGGGCAAAAGTTTAGGGGTAACACAAGGGGGAACTTATTTACTCAGAGAGTAGTAGCCGTGTGGAACGAGCTTCCAGTAGAAGTGGTAGAGGCAGGTTCAATATTGTCATTTTAAAAAAATTGGATAGGTATATGGACAGGAAAGGAATGGAGGCTGAGTGCAGGTCGGTGGGACCAGGTGAGAGTAAGTGTTTGGCATGGACTAGAAGGGCCGAGATGGTCTGTTTCTGTGCTGTAATTGTTATATGGTTATATACAAGATTACTCAACCGTTACTTAAATATTCAGTACACAACAGAACTCGAGAGACAGAGTGTATATGGAATAAGGAAGCTCCTCATGAGGTATGTATAGTTGCAGCGTTTAAAAAATATTTGATAAAGAACATAGATAGATGAAGGTCTAGAGGGATTATGGGACAAGCACAGGTGAAGGGGACTAGCTTGGATAGATATCTTGCTGAGTACAGACTAGTTGGGCTGAAAGGCCTCTTTCTCTGCTGTATAACTCTATGATTTATCAAAAAGAAAGAAAACTTATTACCCAATTGTCCATGAAGAAGAGACAAGCCACAGGGATGAAAAAGTTGGAACACATTAAGCGTCAGCATTGCAACAAATGCACCGGAATTTGAAAGTTGTTTTGACTCTTGTTTCAATTAATCCGTGGATTAAGGCAACACCATGGAATCTGACAAAATTCCACCCAGAAGAGTGAACATTAATGATCTCGTGTCAGTCCTTCTGAGAAAAACCAGAGCAGTTCTCCCTAGTACCCTGCATAATGTTATATCCTATATCAACATGACTAAAATAAACTATTATGTGATCATCATGTGTCTATCACTGTACTACACTTTTCTTCATGGAAGTTACTTCACTTTAAACATGTTTCATTGGTTGGCAGAGAATCTTGGGATGCCCTAGGACCATGAGAAGTTACAGATAAACGCAGATTATTCTTTCCTCCCTTCCTTCCATCACTTCGTGGTGCTTGTTGGAACAACACACTGAGGAAAAGGACAGTAAAACAATCACAACCTGGATTTGTGTCATGTTAAACAAATCAAGCTGATATGTTTGGCGGAAGCCCTTTATTTGGACTGTCCCTTTCCCTCCACAGGTGCAGCCTGACCGGCTGAGTTTCTCCATCAGCTCCTTTCTTAATTAGGATTTCAGTAACTAAGAACCTTGCAACAGCCTACAATGAGTTAAAATGTCTCAGGGCTTTATCAGCACTATATAAATCCAGATTGTGGTTGAAATACTGTTATTATTTTTACAATGTTGCTCCAAAGTTTTGATGCTTCCATAATTAATATTGGAGGGGAAGGCACTGATTTTAATTGACAATCAGAATTGGGTTTATTATTATTGATATGTCATGCAATTTATTGTTTTGTGGCAGCAGTACAGTGTAATACATTAATATATACTATAAAATTATAAGCAGAAAATAATTTTATTTATATATATATATATATAAAGTACATGGAACCAAATGAAAGCAAAAAATAGAGAGGGAGTGTTTATTGGTTCACCGTCCGTTTAGAAATCTGAAGGCAGACAGGAAGAAGCTGTTCCTAAAACACTGAATGTGGGTCTTCGGACTCTGTAGCTCCTCTCTGAGGCAGTGTTGAGAAGAGGGCTTGATCTGGTTGGTGGAGGAGGGTCCTTTTTAATGGATACCACCATTTTGAGGCATCATATTTTGAAGATGAGAAGGTAAAAGAGGAAAGAGAGAGAGAAGATCAGAGTTCCATTTGAAAACTCTGGGCTTAGATTAAGGCTGACAATAATGGAGCAAATACAATGGAAGTGCCCACAAAACACCAGGTACGGAAGATGTTATGGAGATGCAAGAGATTGCCGAGATGGGAAGGTGTACCATGGTTTCAGGCCTCATGTGTTAGATTTTGACCCCAAATAGAATGCCATTTTAATTTAGTATTAAGCCTGGCTTGTTAAAAGAAACCTAACATTTCTTAAATTGCAGATTGCTTGACCCTTTCTGGGCAGTATTGAAATGCTGGATTTAATTGTGCACCTTTATTTCTCTAAAACCTCAGCAAAAGTGAGGATCTCCTTGTCTCTGTTCTAAAAGAACACCCCTCTATTCTGGGGCTGTATCCTCTGGTCTTAGACTCTGCCACCATAAGAAACATCCTCTCCAAATTCACTCTAATCAAAGCCTTTCATCATTTGATAGGTTTCAATGAAGTCACCCCTCATTCTTCTGAATTTGAGGTAATTCAGGCCCAGAGTCATCAAACACTTTTCATATGTCAAGGCATTCAATCCTGGAATCATTTTTGTGAACTTCATTTGAACTCTCTCCAGTTTCCAGCACATCTTTTCTAAGATGAGGGGCGAAAACCTGCTCAAGTAAGGCCCCAGCGTACTTTATAAAGCCTCAACATTACATCCTTGCTTTTATATTCTCGTCCTCTTGAAAGTAATGTTAACATTGCATTTGCCTTCCTCCCCACAGACTCAACCTGTAAATTACCCCTTAAGGAACCCTGCACAAGGTCTTCCAAGTCCCTTTGCACCTCAGTTTTTTTTGTATTTTCTCTCTGTTTCAAAAATAGTCAATGTTTTCATTTCTACCAACAGCGTGCATGACCATAAACTTCCCAACACTGTATTCCACCTGCTAGTTTTTGCCCATTCTCCTAATCTGTCTACTTCCTCAAAAATATCTGCCCCTCATCTATCTTACATATTGTCTGCAAATTTTGCAACAAAGCCATCAATTCCATCATCCAAATCATTAACATATAACGTAAAAAGAATCGGTCCCAACACAGCCCCATTGAACACCACTAGTCACTGTCAGTCAAGCAGAAAAAGCTCCTTTTATTCCCACTCTTTGCCTGCTGCCAATCGGCCATGGCTTTATACATGCTAGAATCTTTCCTGCAATTCCATGGGCTCATAGTATGTCAACCAGCCTCATGTGTGTCAAAGGCCTTCTGAAAATCCAAGTACACAATATCAACCAATTCTCCTTTATCTTGCTTGACATTTCAAGCAGACAAGATTTTCCCTTGAGGAAACCATGCTGGCTATGGCCTATTTTATCATGCGCCTCCGAGTACTCTGAGACCACATCCTTAATAATCAACTTCAACATCTTCCCAACCTCTGAAGTTAGACTAACTGGCCTATAGCTTCCTTTCTTCTGCCTCTCTCCTTTCATGAAGAGTGGAGTGACATTTGCAATTTTCCAGTCTTCTGGAATCATTCTAGAAACTAGTGATTTTAGAAAGATCGTTACTAATGCCTCCACCATCTCTTCAGCCTCCTCTTTCATAACCCTGGGGTGTACACCATCTGGTCTACCTTCAGACCTTCCAGTTTCCCAAACATCTTCTCTCTAGTAATGGTAACGTCACACACTTCATGACCTCTGACCCTTGCAACTTCCATCATAACTGCTAGCGTCTCCCACAGTGAAGACTGATGCAAAATACTGATTCAGTTCATCTGCCATTTCGATGTCCCCTATTACTACCTCTCCAGCATCATTTTCCAGCAATCCGAGATCCACTGTTGCCTCTCTTTTACACTTTATGTATCTGAAGAAACTTTTGGTATCTTCTTTAATATCGTTGGCTAGCTTACTTTCATATCCATCTTTACCTTTTTAACGACTTTTTAAGTTGCCTTTTGTTGGTTTTTAAAAAGCTTCCCAATCCTCTAACATCCCACTAATTTTTGCTCTACTGTATGCCCTCTTTTTGGCTTTTATTTTGGCTTTGACTTCTCTTGTTAGCCATGGTTGTGCCATCTTTCCTTTAGAATACTTCTCCCTCTTTGGGATGCATGTATCCTGCGCCTTCCAAATTGCTTCCAAGAATTCCAGCGATTGCTGCTCTGCCGTCATCCCTGCCAGTGTTCTTTTCCAATCAATTCTGGCCAACTCCTCGCTCATGATCTGTAATTCCCTTTACTCCACTGTAATACTGAATTTAGCTTCTCCTTCTCAAATGTCAGGGTGAATTCAATCATATTATGGTCACTTGCCCCTAAGGGTTCTTTTACAGTAAGCTTTCTCATTGCTTAATACCCAATCCAGAAAAGCTGGTGGGCCCAACCATGAGTTGCTCTAAAAATTCACCTCGTAGGCACTCTAGAAATTCCCCCTCCTGTAATCCAGCACCAACCTGATTTTCCCAATCTACCTGCATATTAAAGTCCCCCATGACTATTGTCCTTTTGGTATGCATTTTCTATTTCCCATGCCTTGTATGCACCTCGTTTAAAGTAAACCCAAAGTTAGACCCACATTCCTGGACTTTTGTGCCTTCCCTTAAATTAGTTTAATATTTTGAAGTTACAAAACAATTAGTTTAACTGGTTTAATGTTTTTGAAGTTAAACTAACAATTAGTTTAATATTTTTGAAGTTAGCTATATAATACCTGGGTCAGACTCCACTTGGGAGTGTTGTGTTCAGTTCTGGTCGCCTCACTACAGGAAGGATGTGGAAGCCATAGAAAGAGTGCAGAGGAGATTTACAAGGATGTTGCCTGGATTGGAGGGTGTACCTTATGAGAATAGGTTGAGTGAACTTGGCCTTTTCTCCTAGAAGCGATGGAGGATGAGAGGTGACCTGATAGAGGTGTATAAGATGATGAAGGACATTGATTGTGTGGATAGCCAGTGGCTTTTTTCCAGGGCTGAAATGGCTAACATGAGGGTGCATAGTTTAAAGGTGCTTGGAAATAGGTACCGAGGGGCTGTCAGGGGTAAGTTTTTCACAGAAAGTGGTGGGTACGTGGAATAGGCTGCCGGCGATGGTGGCAGTGGTGGAAGTAGATACAACAGGGTCTTTTAAGAGCCTCTTAGATAGGTACATGGAGTTTAGAAAAATAGAGGGCTATGCACTTCAGGGAAATTCTAGGCAGTTTCTAGAGTAGGTTATATGGTTGGCACAACATTGTGGGCCAAAGGGCCTGTGATGTGCTGTAGATTTCTACGTTCTATCTTCTAAAACATAACAGGTTCTTTTTGAATCTTTCCATTCTCACCATAAATTTATTTTCTCTGGTTTTTCACTCCCAGTCCCCAGGAAAAATACTGTGGCTTTATCTGGACCTTAAATCCTTTGAATTTTTTCTGTCCCTCATGGATATGTATACAGCTATAAGGTCATCCTTTAGCTGCCGGGGCCAAAAGTACCCACCTTATTCAGCCCCTCTTTATAACTCAAACTCTCCAGGCCAGATAAAACCCTCAGGAATCTTCTCTGTGTCTCTTGTATCTCATACATATAAAGTTGCCGAGTAGTGGGAAATTGGAAGATTGGGGAAACTTTAAAAAGCAACAAAGAGCAATAAAATTTAAAAAGTGAGGAAAAAGGAAAGGGAAGATAGTTTATGAAAGCAAACTAGCACTGGAGATGTCATGGTAGCATAGTGGTTAGTGCAAAGCTATTACATCTCAGGGCACTGGAGTTTGGAGTTCTGTTTCGACGCTGTCTGAAGGAAATAAGTAACTTCTTTCCGTGAACAAATAAGTTTCTTCTGGATGTTTCATTTTCCTCCCACCTTTCAAAGACATACTGGTTAGTAGGTTAATTGTTCATTGTAAATTATCCTGTGATTAGGATAAGGTTAAATAAGTGGGTTGCTGGGTGGTGTGTTTCATTGGGCCAGAAGGGCCTGTTCCATGCTGGATCTTTAAATAAACAAATAAAATGGAAAAATAGTAGAAGTTTTTAGAATTATTTAAAGAGGTAGTAATGAGCAAACTAGTGGGCCCGAAGGTAGACAGGTGAAAGAGGGGTGACCTCATTGCTGTATCATAGGTGAGTAAGATGGATGGTCATAGTCTTTGCCCCAGGGGCAGGAGCAAAAGGTTATCAAGAAGGCAAATGGAATATTGGCCTTCATTGCAAGAGGGATTAAATTTAAGAGCAGTGAGGTTATGTTGCAACTTTACTGGTGAGGCCCCAACTGAAATATTGCATGCAGTTCTGGTCTCTTTACTTGAGGAGAGATGTACTGCAGGGCAGAGGAGGTTAACTAGGTTGATTCTGGAGATGCGTTGGTAGGAGAGGTTAGTCTATGAGGAGAGATTGAGCCACCTGGGACTATACTGGGAATTCAGAAGAATGAGCAGGACTCTTACAGAAACATATAAAATTATGAAAGGGCTAGATAAGACAAAGGCAGGAAAATTGTTTCTCCTGGTAAATGAGACTAGAACTAAAGGACAAAGCCTCAAGATTTGGGGAAATGGATTTAGCTGAAGAGAAAATGCTTTTGCCAGAGAGTGGTGAATCAATAGAATTCTCGGGAAAGCAGAACAGGCTACCTTATTAAATATACTTAAGACATAGTTAGATAGACTTTTTTGCAATTCGAGGAAATTAAGGATTATGAGGAGAAGACAGGTAGGTGGAGATGAGTCCATGGCCAGATGAGACATGACCTTATTTAATAGTGGAGCAGGCTCGATGGGCCAGCAGATCCTGTTAGTTCTTATGTTTCTAGCATAATGACATCCTTCCTATAACTGGACGACCAGAACTGCACACAATAATCCAAGTGTTGTCTTGACAGCATCTTATACCTTTTAACATGACTTCCCAACTCATGTAGTCAACTTACTTACTCATTACCCATAACACTGCTGATGGTTAGGACAGCAATGAAGGTCCTCCACCTCTGGCGGTGTTCAGGGTTTCCTTCATCACGTCAGTAGCTTCTCCTCAGTTTTCACTGTGGTCAGTCATGGATGGAGACTCAGGAACATTCAGATGTCGACGGATTCTTCAATGCTATTTCTGCAACAATTGTGTTTTTCTTGTCAAGGTTGTTAGCTCTGAGCTGAACGCCCAAACCTGGTGGACTGGTAGACCACCCTTAGTCTGGCCTATACATACAAAATGATGGAGGAACTCAGCAGGCCAGGAAAAGAGTACAGTCAATGGTTTGGGCCGAAACCCTTCGGCAGGACTGGAGAAAAAAGCTGAGGAGTAGATTTAAAAGGTGGGGGGAGGGAAGAGAGAAACACAAGGTTATAGGTGAAACCTGGAAGGGAAAGGATGAAGTAAAGAGCTGGGAAGTTGATTGTTGAAGGAGACAGCAGAAAGAAAAGGGAGGAGGAGCACCAGGGGGAGATGATGAGTGTGCAAGCAGATAAAGTGAGAAAAGGAAAAGGTGATGGAAAATGGTGAAGTGGGCGGGGTGAGTGTATATTACTGGAAGTTTAAGAAATCAATGTTCATGCCATCAGGTTGGAGGATACCCAAACAGAATGAAAGGTGTTGTTCCTCCAACCTGAGTGTGGCCTCATCATGACAGTAGAGGAGGCCATGGATGGACATATCGGAATGGGAATGGGAAATGGAACTAAAATGGGTGGCCACTGGGAGATCCTGCTTTTTCTGGCAGACGGAGCATAGGTACTTGGCAAAGTAGTCTCCCAATCTATGTCAGGTCTCACAAATATACAGGAGGCCACACCGGGAGCACGGAACACTGGAAATAACCCCAACAGGTTCACAGGTGAAGAGTCACCTCACCTGGAAGGGCTGTCCAGTGCTCCGAATGGTAGTGAGAGAGGAAGTGGAGGGGCAGGCAAAGATGTGCTTGGTGGTGGGATCCCATTGGAGATGGCGGAGGTTTCAGAGAATCATGTGGTAGATGCAGAGGCTGGTGAGGACAAGAGGAACCCTATCCATGATAGTGTGGTGGGAGGATGGGGTAAGAGCAGACGTGCATGAAATGGAAGAGATGTGGTTGAGGGCAGCATTGATGGTGGAGAAAGGGAGAATGACATCTCCTTCATTCTAGAATGAAAAGCCTCATCCTAAGAGCCCATCGTCTTATTATTTACTATGGATTTGTACCACTTAGTCTGGCCTCTACCTTTTGATGTCATGGTCTGGTCCGTGAAGTCCGTGTTCCGGTTCACAGTCCAGTCCATGGACTCCAGACTCCAGGTCTTCTGGCTGTCCCTTGTTTCAGTTGGGCTTAATCATAGGCACCTAATGCTCGTCTTGTGGCTGGAATATAAGTGGGTTCGCATGTGGGTGCTGGTTTGTCTTGTTAGTACTCTGTCCTTGCCTCTGTGGGGTAAGTCAGGCTGTCTTTGCCATTACCCTGTGGTTGGATTGGTCCCTTCCTGTTCTTGCCTCTGTTGGGTAAGCCAGGCTGTGTTTGCTGTTACCCTGAGGCTGGACTATTCCCTTCCCTTCCCCTTCTTTCTGGATCCCTTGCCTGAAGCCTCTACTGTGTCATCGCCTGTTCTTGCTGTCAAGTTCTACTGCCAGAGCAAGACTGTCTTTCGTTGTTTGGAACTGTCTCTTTGTGTTCTCACCTTTGCTAGGTAGGTCTGACTGCTTGCTGCTACTTAGTATTGGGAACTCTCTTGTTGTATTCAGCTTTCTGTGTATGAATCCCTGCCCTACGTCCTCTTCCCAAGGAGGGATCCCAGCTCTGTGTCCCGCGTCCCCCGAGACTGAGGCTCTGTGTCCCACATCCCCGTCCCCCCGAGGCTCTGTGTCCCGCGTCGCCGTCCCCCGAGACCGAGGCTCTGTGTCCCGCGTCCCCGTCCCCCGAGACCGAGGCTCTGTGTCCCGCGTCCCCGTCCCCCGAGACCGAGGCTCTGTGTCCCGCGTCCCCGTCCCCCGAGACCGAGGCTCTGTGTCCCGCGTCCCCGTCCCCCGAGACCGAGGCTCTGTGTCCCGCGTCGCCGTCCCCCGAGACCGAGGCTCTGAGTCCCGCGTCCCCGTCCCCCGAGACCGAGGCTCTGTGTCCCGCGTCCCCGTCCCCCGAGACCGAGGCTCTGTGTCCCGCGTCCCCGTCCCCCGAGACCGAGGCTCTGTGTCCCGCGTCCCCATCCCCGAGACTGAGGCTCTGTGTCCCGCGTCCCCATCCCCCAAGACCAATTCTGAGCTTCATGTCCTCATCCAGCCCAGGAGACCTGCGTCCTGCACCCCACGTCCAGTCCTGTTGCCTTGCCACATCTTGTCCGAGCCTAGATCTGGAGTCCGAGCCCAAGTTAAGACCTAGGTTCCAGGTTCTTGTCCAGACTCTGGCTTGGAGTCCTTGTCCAGGTTCCAGGTTCCGCTTTCCTAGTCTAGTCCTAGCCCTGGCCCTGTATCCTAGTCTTGTCCAGGGCCTGTTTCAGCGGCATTTCTTCCCCACTTCCCTTGCTTTCTTGACACACCTAGTCCTATCCCTAGTACTTCAGTGTCTGTGTCTTGCATTTGGGTCCGCTCTCAATGCCCATCTTATGACATTTGACCTGCTTAGCATGGGCGGCCCTACCAAAAGCCAAAGCATAAAACCCTGACTCCAACCAGCATAGTCCTTCAGGTCATTGATGTACACAAGTCTAGCCATGATAAAGCTGCAATCCTCTTGGAGGTACTGCAGGTAAAGTCGAAGTAAATTTATTATCAGAGAACACGTACTGTATTCCACCGTATAGCAGTTTGAGATTCATTTTCTTGCAGGCATTTACAGGAAAACAGTACAGTAATAGAATTAAAATTATGAAAAATTATAAATAACAAAGACCAGCAAACAACCAACATGCAAAAGAGGGCAACCAAACAAATAATTAATACAAAAATCAAATAAGTAGTACTGATAACATGAGCTGCAACGAGCTTGAAAGTGAGTCTGTAGGTTGTGGAATCAATTCAGAAGTTATCCTCACCAGTTCAGGAGCTTGATTGTTGGATTGCAGGATGTTGCTATCAAGGTGGGTCAACATGAAAATATCAAGACCTGAAGGGCTTCTTGAATTTATTGTTCAGTATGGAGATGAGAGCGTCTTCCCCAATCTTCATTGCTATTCAGATAATGCTAAACATCGCAGTTTCCATCGCCAGCTGTGAGAGATCTTTCAGCAAGTTAAAACTATACTTTTGCATTTGAGAGTCTCATTGGGTCAAGGCAGACTCTGTGATCTCGCTCTGCTGAGCGTAGAAGGAAGAAACTGAAAAACTGACTTTCATCACATCATAGACCAATTTGCATCAGTGAAAGCAAGGAAAATGCAGTAACAATTTTCATGTAGTACCATAATTTGTTAGTTAAAAGTTTGACTTGTATTTTTGAGCTGATATTATGGTAAAGTTATCTAAAAGATGGGTGTTGGATGTTTGGACAGGGGCGCAATTTCAGTGTTTGCCAAAGGCGCTATTTTCCGTAGATACGCACCTGCTCCCTGCTCTCTTGCATCTCTCTACCAGTATGCTCGCTTCTCTCCTTAGCCCACCACTGCTTTCAATGCATTCCTTCTGGCTTTAGACGTTTCAACCCTGAGAAACAGATATTCTCTGTCCTCTCTATCTATGCCTCTCATTATCTTATAAACCCTCTATTAGATTTCCCCTCGGGCTCTGGCTGTCCAGCCTCTCGTGGTAGCACATGTCCTCTAGACTGGGTAACATCCTGATAAACCTTTTCTGCACCTTCTTCAAAGCCTCAACATCCCTCCTGTAGTGGGGCAATCAAAACTGTACACAATACTCCAGATGTGGCCTAACCAGAGTTTTATAAAGTAGAGTTATGTTCCTTTGAAGATCTTTGGGACAATAGGTGAATGTTATCCTCGGTTATCCATGAAAAATTAATACCAGGGGCCTTGTTAAACAGCTAACCAAACTCATTGCCAGGTTCTGTATTTTTTTTTGCACTTGTGACGTTTTTCAGTAACTGGAACAAAGGCAGTATTATTTTCCTTTACCAGCTGGAGGAAGCTGGAGATCCAGAATGCTAATTCCCATCATGTGATGACTGGAAATCTTTATTTACTTTTTCTATTAAAAATAGATTAAAATGACATTTGCAAAAAGAGGAAAAAATAACCAATGCTATCAGTCATTTTAAGTACTGAAGCTGTATCAATCAGCAAGGACACCCATCTTCCAGACCATGCTCTCTTCTTGCTCCTACCATTAAGAAGGAGGTACAGGTGGAGCCTTAGGTCCTGTTGTCATAGTACTGTGACCGACAATCTTGTAGCTCCATTTTGTCCTTCTAGCTGTTTCAAGATGTCTTCAACCAAGCTCTTAGCATCCTTCTGGCTTATCTGGATAAAACCAAGGAAGGACTCTCTAACATGGACTGTTTCCCTCTCAAAATCAACTTCCACATACCTCACTACGTCTGACATCTGCTCAGTGTGCCTGATCAGGTGTTGAGTCAAACATGAGACCATAGTACTTGGCTTTACCAATGCTTCTCAGTGAACTCTGGTGAACAGTGGATGCCATCATGTGGATGAATTTGTTCTGGACACCTGATGAAAGATAAGACGTGGATCCAGGATGACTTTCCAAATGAGTGAGGTGTTCTTTTATGACAGGGTCAAAGATGGCCGGTAGTTTCAGTAAGCCAAGGAAATTTCCCCCATTGGAGTCATCGTCTAGCTGAAGTGACTCCCTGTGTCCTCGCAAAGCCAGGTTCTGAGTCGCAAGGAATTTTATGCAGTGAAGGATTCTTGTCAAGATATCACGCCACTTCTGCTTTTCCTTCTCAATCTGTGATTGAAATACCACGTCAATAACTCCTCTGTTTCCAGCTAAATTTCTTTCCATTTCTTTCCACTGTGTGAAGCAATCCCAATGATTCTGGCATTTTCATGAACACTAACCTTTTCAGGTGCTTTCCACTGGTTGAATCCACTTTCCTGCTCCAATGAGGATTGATGGTCTGACCGGGAATACAGAAGACAACAGATACAAAATGCAGACTTTTTAGAAGTGAGCAATGAGCAAGTCACTTCCTCACCACAACCATTTCCCAATTTCCTCTTGAACCAAGTTTTGTTCATTGAGTAGTTATTTGTTGGTAGGACAGGCCCCTCACTGTTCTGGAAATACTTCGAACCCAGCTTTATTATTTCTATTCTCAACACATCAGGCAGAATTGCTTTTCCAGTATTCTTGTCAAACTTCAGAAGTTCAATGTCATGCTATTCAATCACTTCTGATATGACTGTTCGAGGCTCTTTGATACCATCCAGTTCACTAGGTTCAGTGTCGTCAGGTTCAATCTTGTCAGGTAAAATCTCATCAATAAACTTAACATCACCACCACCACCATCATCTTCCCCTCCCATCACGTCCACGTCCTCTGTTCTCTTCTGCCTCACTCTTAATCTCGTCATACTCAGATTCATTTGACTTGACTACCTCCTCGGCTTGTGATGCATTTATACTTGATCCACCTTTGGATTCTAACAAACTTATAGCAGGTGCAGGCAACTCCATAGAACGTGTTGAACTACTTGTTCCAGGCTTTTCAAAGCATGAGGAACTTGCTCGACTGCTTGGCTTCCTCCGCCTCCAACTTCCGTCTCTTCCGTCCTTCAGCTCCACTATCCTCCCTCGTGAAGAAACCTTTCATGGTCTTCTCACACAATGCTCTGAAATAAGGCCATCCTAGTGCTCCTCACCCATGATAATTAAAGGCAGATCATAAATCTGAAGAAAATTCTTTTCTCACTATCCCAGGTTGGCTTGTCTGACTTTAATAGAAACTGCTCAGTGGCGCCCCCCCCCCTTCAAGAGGCGCCCAGGGCACGTACCATACCTACCGTACCTTAGATACGCCGCTGGCAGGGAGCGGCCACAGCGCGTAGCGATCCACGAATCCCGCATCTCCTTCAGGTGATAACGGAGAGTGTTTCGTTTCTGGAACACAGTGATCCTGATTACCTAAAGGCGAGTCACGATTACTTCATCACTTTCGAAATAAGTGGGCTGAAAGCAGAATAGGGAAGGAGAAATCAGGTCACAAGGAGGTCAGGGCTCCAGGCTGCGGTCCAAGGTCCATTGGCTCTGTTTCACATTCTGACATGTTCACAAACACGTGAAGTTCTGTAGACGCTGGAAATCCGAAGCAACGCGCTCAGAACGCTGGAGGAACTCAGCAAATCAGGCAGCATCTATGAAAATGAATAAACAGACGGCGTTTCGGCCAGGACTTTGGGACTCGGCCCGGAACGTCGACTGTGATGATTTCCATAGATGCTGCCTGACTTGCTGAATTCCTCCGGAATTTCTGTGTGTTGCATTCTGACGCGGTGCTTTTTGCAACCGTGGGCTGGTGGTTCCGCCGTGCGCCGGTGGGAGGCGGAATGAAACCGCCTGCGGCAGTTCTCTCGGATTGATGCTCAAACTCAAGCCGAGATAGCGCAAGAGTTCTATCTGACGCAGAATAAACCGGGTGCAAAAAAGACTGGGCAGAAAGTGATATTTGCCGCACCTCCCCATGTCAAAACCACCGTAACAACTGTATCAGAATTAGATAATCGATCTAACTATATTATACTTTGTATATAAATAACATAACTGACAGTCTGAACAATTTGAATTTGCAAAATTAGCAATATTACAATAAACTAGAATTCGTTATATTCCTAAGTAAAATGTCTGAGCTAGCTCCTTCCCTTGAAATGTGTGTTCAGATGTACAGGTATGAGTATTATAGTGTAATGCAGTGCAGAAACAGGCCGTTCGGCCCAGCTGGTCCATGCTGACCACCCTATCCTTCCTGCTAGTCCCAGTTTCCCGCGTTCGGCTCAAACCTCCTCAAACCCGTCCCCTCCATGTGCCTATCCAAATGCCTCGGAAGTGCGGCGGTTGCACCCAGCTCGACCATTTCCTCTGGCAGCTCATTCCAAGTTCTCACTACTCTCTGCATGATGAAGTTACCTCTCAAGTATTTCGACTCTTATGTCGGTGCCTTATAGATTCCCGAGCTCTGGGGAAAAGAGTACGACCATCCATCTTATGCAAATTCCTTATGACTTTATGAACTTCTGTGAGGTTCTCCTCTGCTCCAGCAAATAAAGATCGAGAGTCGCCAACCTCTGCTTAAAGCCAAACAGGCTCCCCGCCCGGCTTAACAATGTATTTCCTCCAACTGGGTGGCCAAGACTGTACTCAATATCACAAGGGCGTGCCAACGACTTATATAACTACAACATAACTTATTTATTGAAATACAGTGTAGAGTAGGCCCTTCCGGCTCAAAGTGCCCAACAATTCCCGATTTAACCCTAGCCTAATCAGAGACAATGGCCAATTAGCCTTTGATGGCCATCAATGGCCAATGACCAGTAAGCCTTTGCACTGTGGGAGGAAACCGGAACACCCGGAGAAAACCGGAGAATCGACCCCGGTTCAATTCCTGCCGCTATTGTAACCGAGTCACTAGTGCTGTAAAGCTTTGTTCTAACCTCTACGCTTCCGTGCCGTTCCCACTACTCAACTCGATGAAGTCCATCATGTTAAAAACCTTCACCACCAGCGTGGCCGCTGTTAGGAAATTCTGCACTCGCCCTCCCAGGACACTCTATTCAACAACACTCACCGGTACTCCACCATTCACCGTATATGTCCTACCCTGGTTTGACAGTCCAAAATGCATTACCTCTACGTTGAAATCCATTTTGCTCTTCCTCGGCCCATCTCCCTAACTGATGGTGTTCATAATATATTTGAATGTGACTCGTGCCCATTGGTTGTTACCAATGCTGTATTATATTTCGTGTGTATTAGAATAAAATGCTTAGCAACCATAGACGTCAAATGTTATTCAGTTGACAGTATAACAATGAAGCTTGCTGCAAACTTATGATTAATGAACATAAGTTTTCATGTAAAACACAACGTGTGGCACCTTAACAATGTGTTATTAGAGGGTGGGTCTCGTTTATAATAAGCAGATGGAACGTGGCGTTCAGACTGCAATAAATCTAATCAAGTGGTTTGGAACGCAAAATCCTTACGTGTCCTTTGCGAAAACATCACTGACAACAGAGATTTGTTTAGATTTGCCTGAAAACTATTGTATCTGTCTGTTCAGTTACTGACTTGAGTTGTTGCGGAGAAAGGAAACCAGCTTGCGTTAATTCCATTCAGACACATATTGTTGAGCGTTAAAACCACCGAAACACAAATTTTCCTTCAAAGGGATTCAGGAGAAGCCAACGCCGATGGCGGATAGAACCCTATTTAAAAGGTCATGAAAAATATTAATGTAATGTGTAGCAACACTCCAACCTGTCGCAACTTGTAGTCAAAACATCCCAACGCATCACCTGGCACCAGCCTCCCCTCCATCAAGGACATACATACAGAAAGGTGCGGGGGGAAGGTGGCAGTAACTTCAAGAAGGATCCCACCCACCTAGCTAATAGACTGTTTCTCCCGCTCCATCAGGCATCCTCGCCAAGACCACCAGTTTCAAAAAAATGTCACTTTCCCCAAGCAGTGAAGCTGATCAACGCCCCGCTCCACCCCCCCCCCCCACCACACAGACTACTTCATCAGTCACCGTTTCTGCAGACACCCCTATGCCTAGCATATAAACATAAATCAACCTAATGTGCTGAATCGTTTCCGGAGTAACAATTAATTCATTCTTCTTTGCACGGAGAAGTGGAAATAGCATTAAATTATCTTGAATCTTGGACCTAGAAAGAATACACACGTTTTATCTAAATTACCCCTTGAAACCTTTACACTGTCACTGAACTCATGGCCCAACATAATTTGGAATTATGTTGGGCCATGACTACGTTGGAATTAGTTTTATTGAGAAGGTCATTATCAGAGATTTATCAATCTCTACATTCCACCAGTAGCAAAACTATCGATTGTGAACGAGCAACTGGGCTAGAATACTAGGTTTCAGTCTAACACTTACAGAGCACTGTAGACTATTGTAATTTATTTAAGTATTGTTTGATTGTGCAGACATTCATTGCCTGGCCTATAGTTAACTGCTTATCGTATATAACAAGACATTGTGTAATTACAGGCATTACCGTAATTAAATGGCGACTTCCACTGTAATAGATCATACCGCTTTTAACATGTAGAACAGTACAGTACAGTTGTGCCGATCTTTTCTATTCCAGGGACTGTATAACACAGGTGTACATACCGTAACCACAGCTCTAAAAATCACATATATTATATATCTAAAAACCGGCAAATTATGTTATATTAAACCTACATACTATAACCACGCCTATGTGTTGTATGTATCCAGTACGAAACCTAATTTCCGTCGGGATCAATAAAGTATGTCTGTCTGTATACTTTGAATTAAACGCAATCAGTTACATAAATTATTGTTAATCGCATGCAGTAGGCGGTATTGGTTGACCACGGTGATCCATTTTAGTTAATATTTTAACAATCATTTCCAATTTCCAATTATTAATCTACATTTTTCACCGGTAGGTAACAGTCCTGACCTTGAAATGACGTATTACGTTGGTATGATGAAACCTGGACTTGGTGTTTAGGGGTGTTGTGCAATAGGGTTGTCTGAATATACTACTTTCTTCGGACCAACATACGGGATGCTTTGCTAAATAATATTAAGTGTTAAAGTTTATAACGGGATAGAACCCTTCCGCAATGATTAAAATGATTGAAACTGTGTCCGTGCTGCGAACAAAAAGAAACACGTATTATTAAACCCCAACCCTTTTATTTCCCGAATGCAAAATATAAGTCAACTACATTTGCCTAGTCCAAAACTTTACAAACGTTAAATAGTAAAACGAAACGTTTCCACAATTAAACCATCAAACTCACCTTTGTACATCATCACTAGGGAAAAGGCAGTCCTCTGCTAATAATTGAAAATAGGTATTGGGAATTTTCGGATTTGATTCCCGTTGCTGGGCTCTGGGTCTCTCTGGTCGCGGTCCGATTATCTGTCTGGTGTTAAAATCCAACCCACTGACTAAGTTTCCGTTCATTCATGGTCAAGTGTTGGTCCCAGCCAGTGGCGCTGTTGGGCATGTGGTTTGTGCCATGCAGATGGGTTTATTCGATTACCTTGTTACAGACTATCCAGGCAAACATTCAATAACTATATTCATTTCATTAGTCCCGTCAGAGGAAAGGTAAATTTAAAAAAAAACTTCCACGTGACAGTTATTCCCCGAAACTTTCTGTGTTTCATCATTAAGGACCCTCACCTCCCAGGACCTGCCTTCTTCTCATTACTGTCAGGGAAAAGGCACAGGAGCCTGAAGACGCACACTCATCATTTTAGGAACTGCTTCTTCCCCTCCGCCATCAGATTTCTGAACGAACCTTGAAACTAGTGAACGCTATCTCAGGTTTTGCACGACTTATTTAATATACGTTTCTTATCGTAACTTACTGTCATTTGTGTAAGTGTCGCATTGCAGTGCTGTTGCAAACATAGATCAGTAGTAATAAACCTGATTCGGATCCGGTAATTGTTCGTTGTCTTTATCCATCGGGCTTTAAGGGATTGAGGATGAACAGGTCCTGTGTGTATTTTATAAGCTTTTATAACGGGATGAAGGATATTCAGGAGTGAGAGGGTTAATGGTCTATCGACTCTCAGTATATCTCTCCCGCTCTCCGTCTCTCACACACACACGCACACACTATCCTCAATACAAAACAGCATTGAAAAAAAACTTGCTGTTAACTTTAATGAAATAGTCAATTTTAACCTCTGCTCTGCTGAAAGGTCTTCGACCTGAGTCTACTCCTCTTCACAGATGTGCTGACCGACCTGCTGAATGCTTCCAGCACTTATATCCAGCATACTTCCCGCACCTGCAGGGTTTTTTTTATCATAGCAACCCTGTTCCAGCACTGTGCTTCAGATTTTTCGCATGGCTGTTTTCTGCCCCGTAAGTTTTTTTTAAAATAACAAGTACGCACAAGGTTCTGAGAGCTTCGTCGAGTGGTGAAAGAATCTCGGAAGCAAGTTTTTCCGAAACAGGGCTTTACAGTTAATTCTTTATCAGGCAGAATTTAAAGTCAGCTTGCAAGCCAACTGATTCAAAGCAACCCCAAACGAAAACCCTGTGATGGACATATTGTGAGGAGACTTCGTAAAATAAATTTGTGAAGGGAAGATCTTTGACATGTTTTTTTCTCTCCCTCCCCCCTCCCCCCAACCCCAGAAAAAGAAGAGAACTCTTGGTTACTTTGTTGGAATACATTGGTGGCACCTGGTTGAGCGACAGCACCTGCATTTCGAGGGTTGTGGTTTCCATGCACCTGAACAGGAATGGGTCCAGGTTAACACTTTAGTCAGATATGCCGCTCTTTCATGGAGACAATAGCTCAATGAGTAGAAAACCTTCGCGGTCTCCTTTCCCAATTTTAATGCTGAAAAGCAGTTTATCTTAACATAATATCGTTGTGTGCCCCGGTTAGCCGTGTGTCTGATCTTCTACCCGGATCAACATAACTCTGTAAAGTATCTCAAAAGTTCCGAGGTCGCGAAAGGCGCCGTATTATCTCACCTCGCGTACAAATGCGTTTAAAGGCTTTAAGAGGTTAGAGTAGTTCAATGGGTGGAAGTTTCTCTGGCTAATTCCATAGTTAGGCGCCAAAATATATGAGACAACAATGCAAGAAACAATAGGCCAGAGGCCTCTCGTGGCTGCTGCACCTTTCAGTAAGATCACGGTGGGTCCAATACCGCAGCAATGAGCTAGTACAGTATATCGATCTCTCAGGAATGTACTGAGCTCCACGGCTCTCTCGAGTAGAGAATCCTAGAAATTCAAACCCCTCTCCGTGAAATGCTTCCTTTCTTATTTTCCTGTCCCTACTGTAAGTCTGTGATGCCTGGTTCCAGCCAAGGGAAGCATCCTTCCTCCATCTACTCTGACAAGCTTTCTAAGAATTGCGTAACTGTCGGTGAGATCACCCCCGCATTCTTCTGAACCCACGTAGTCTCTAATGCCAATGTCTTTCTCAAGGACGATATTACCGTTCGAGGATCCAGCTGCGCAACCGTCGCTCCCCACACTCTATCGCGGACACACGCATTCTGTTGCAGGTGAGACCTAACTATACGTTAGAAAAATGACTCACCTGGGCCCTGCAGAAACGCATCATGAAATCTTTACTGAAAAGAAAAAAAAATACAGACGATGGAAATCTGAAAAACAAAATGATGGGAGAAAATTCTCAACGGATCCAGAAAACAAAGGTGGAAAGCGAAATAATGAATATTTCAGGTTCTGGGCCCGTCTTCGGAGGAGAAAGAAGGAAGACCCCCTTCACTGTCTTAAGAAATCTGTATTCTTGCACTCAAACTTCTTCCCCAACATAAGACCAGCATACTGTTTACATTGTTAATTTTTTTTGGTGATTCTGCAAAACGCCTCTTTACTCGGGGAGTGATGTGATCGTGACCTTGCGGGCTGCAAGAAGCCAATAGCGTTGATGCATTTTGACGGCAAGTCCGATAAACAAGGGAAAGAAGGACGAGGAGGTATATGGGGAAAGTATATAGGAGAAGAGCCCCGCAGGGGCGTATAATACCGACGGAGAACGGTGAGGGTTGTTTCCCTCCTGCAAATGACATTTTTATATAACAACGTTACACGCGGTGCTTTACTCCTCAGGCTGCTATAAGAGGAGCCGTGGCCGCGCAGCCAGCCTGCCTGTCTGTTTCAGGCCGCCGCTGATTGGCCAGAAGTTTGCTTGCTGAAACTGACTTGCTTGTAGCCTTCGCGAAACACAAAGAGCGACCTCTCGCTCACAACTTGACGTGCTTTTCTTTAAAACAAACAAACTGTGGCAGAGAGAAAGAGAGATAAAGGGTGCAGGGGCAGAAAACTGCAGCATTGGCATTGCCGGGTACCGATTGCTTGCTAGCCAGCTTTACTTAGGGAGTCAGCCTGAGCTCAAATTGCAGTCTTGCTCTCTCTCTCTCTCTATAGTCGTGCTGCTGAGAGGGAAAAGCCGAAGAAGGGAAGGAAATACCAGTCGGAGAATTCAGGTACTTTGTTCTCTCTGACTGAGAGCCATCTACCGAGCTCTCTCCGCCGCAAATGACGAGCGTACTTCATTAGACCGACCGGGAGACAGGCGGAGAGTTCAGCAGACACGCTGCGAAGAAATGGTTGCGATTGAATCCTGACCTTTCGGCGTGTGTGAAATAATAAAAGGAGACCTGGTCTGCAGCTGGTCGGACACCCTCGGGTGGTGTGCTAAAAGATCTCCTGCTCTTTCCCAGAAGTTGGATTGTCCTCACCGCGGAAGTTGGCACCTCTAGACCCGACATGGATTGGTTCCTGGATTTTAAATCAGAGTGTTTGATATTCTTCCCCTGCACCATATAAAATGGGGAAGCCCTGTTTTAAACAACACGGATTAGTTCTAGTTCATACTCCGGGGATTACAGGTACGCTGGAGAGAATGCCTATTTCTTTCGGTTTGGGCCGGTCTGTTTATTGATAATTAGAAATCACTTGCGTTTCTTTGACTCCTTTTTTACGGCCTCTGGAAGTTTCCAAAGAGCCCATGAACTACCAACACGGAGCTAAAACAGTTTCACCAGCGTACAGAGATATCCAGTCAATTTCCAATCCTGTAAGAAGCGCGCACTTGCGCGACTGATTTTCGAAACCTACGCCAGTCGATGCCGGGGTTGTTTGCATTGGGCGCCGATGCAGCCCCTCCCCCTCTGTGAGCTCCACTCACTGTCCGCCGAGGGTACGAGCTCCCGTTGTGTATCTGCGGTTAGCTCAGATAGAAGTCCCGTGGCGGCTGCGTGGCCCGCCGCAAAGGGAGCGGCGGGGGGCGTTAGGGCAGCCAGTGTGTAATCACCGGGATAAATACTGATTGACCGATCGGGAAGCTCTGAGACAAGAGGCCGCAGCGGCAGCATCTAGTTACCTTCTAGCAATATATGTGCGTGGGTGCCTGTATATTGTACGCGTTAGGTTTCTTCAGAGAAAACTTTTACAAGTTTGTTATAGTACAAATTGCCGTGCTCAGCTTTCTGCGCCGTTGCGAATTGCCCTAGCACGTGGGCAATGTGTAGCGCCTGTGGACATCTCTCCTCCCCTAAGTAGCCCACCCTTCAGCTCACTTTGTAACATGTTTTGGTGCAAATTTGTAACTAATGACAATGTGTAATTGCATGGCATGTTGGAGGCAGTCGATACCTTGTTTTGTATCCTCGGGGCACGCAGCGCTAGCCAGGAACTGAGGCAAAGTTTCAGAGAAAGCGGAGATGATATCAGACTCAGGCAACAATAATCGTCTTAATTTTCTTTTCAGACTTCTAACATTTTGGAGGTATTGGCTTTATAGCTAAATTTACAGGGGGCATTCCAGACCCCCCTCCCAAAAACAGGAGTGAGGAAAGTTATAAAATATCTTTTGAGGTTCTTGGTGTACTGAAGGGGTCTCCACGGTGTTAATAGAACACAACTCATTTTGAGGAGCTAATGCACGTTCGAAAATCTGAAATACGTATATATGTGTGTGGGGGGGGGGGGGGGGGGGAGGGAGCCGGTGTTATTCGCATGACTGTGAGGCTCCTTCTTTGGAGAGAGTGTGCGCAAATTCTGTCAGCTTATGACAGATGCCCTCGCTCGCAAGTGAAAGTAAGAAAAAAAACTTTTATTTACTTTCAGCCTGGAAAAAGAAACGAATATAAAGACGGAACTTCGTTTTACTTTGTTTGGAGGGGAAAGCACAATGGAATTTCTTCGACTGGTTTTCATGATTTGGGGAGTCACGGCACTCACAGAAGGTGTAAGGGGTGAGTAGATTGGGATTTTTTTTCTTGCAAGAATACAGCATGCATCTTGGAGCTTGACGTGTTTAGTGAGAATCTGATGTGATTTCCTATTCTGGGCAAACGTGACAGTCTAGCATAGTTTTCAAAGAGCGGAAGAAGTTAGGGATATTCAGCAGATCGGACAGTATCTGTGGGGGCAACAGAGAGGTAGTACTTTAAATCAGTGCACTTTCTTCAGAATATGTTTTCTGTATATCATTCCGAAGTTTACACAATGGATTTTAGGTGTGAAATGTATGTCCACATCCTGTCTAAACTATGTCACTGCTTTGAAGGATTCCGATCTTCTACCCTTAGTTTTGGAGTTTCATTATTCTCCCCTTTGTCTCGCTTGGCTCCAACTGCTGCAGAGGCCGGAGACGTGGTAGCTTGCGTGTTAAAATAGTCAGGTTTCTCAAGCCCGAAAGTAAACAATGGCATTCCAGGTCGGATAAAGGCGTGTCTCTGCCCTGTCGTGTAATCCCTCTCTAACTTCTGCTGTCCGGGTGGAAGCGCAAATAAACTGATCTATTCGCCTCCGGTTGTGCGCGTGTTTACTTCTCCCTGCACTGCCCGTAATTTTCCCACTGCAAAATCCACGGGCCCTCCAGCGATCCGCTTTTCTTCCCTAAAGTGAGAGATTGCAAATGATTTTCACAACGGGATGTCCGGTTGTTGTTATTTGCAGTAGTTCGCGGAATCAAAGTTTGCTCAATACTGAGGAATCTCAAACACAAGGGAATCTGCAGGTGCTGGCAATTGAAGGAATCTCAATCTACCGGACTAGGATTGTCCACACTCGCTCCTTCTCAACTACTGTGCAGCACAAGGTGTACCTCCATGCAGAGGGCTGTTAGTAAGATCATAGAGTGACCCGGGCCGGAAATCGACAATCATAATATGTCCTTTTAGCAGTTAATTCCGATAACAGGTCTTCACGTTTCAGAAGCATTTAACTTTTTCTTACAGGGGAGGCGGAAGGTCGAAGTTAGGCTGAATCTGATGTGCAAATCAAAAATCCGAATGTTAGAAATCCATGCGACATATAACCTACCAGGGTCTGCGTTGTCCCACCTGCCCCCTGGTAATTTATCATATTAACAAATCTAGGGAATGAAACACTCCATGTTTTACAAGGAAGGAAATAATTTTATAATCCAGTTAGATGCGAGAGAAGATACTCAACATCTGACTGATTGTGTGTTTGGAGTTATAATCTATCTGCCTATCTATCTCGTATTTATTTTCTGTCTCTGGACGTTTAATTGCTGTTGGCTGCAATTTGAACTGATTTGGCATTTCCTGACTGAAGAACGAGCATGAGTTGTGTATAATTGATTGCACGAGTCTTCTCATTTTACTCGGTTTAAACAAAACTGACAGATACCCGGGTAATTATTTAATTAAACGATTTCAATTTGCAGGAAGAATTCCTGCCACTACCTAGAGGCTAATTCCGCCGAGATTGTTTTTAATATATAAACAAGGCATTCAAGCTTGCTTTTATTGTGACTCATTATGACTGGACGTTAAGTGGATGGGTACAATACAAGGATGATTGCATTCAGGATAGTAAAGTGATCATCACTGACGGTGGAGACTTGGCAAAAAGCGACGCTTGGTATTCTTTACGATGGTGATTTGTTTCATGGAACATTAACGTGTCCTGTGCCCAGTGGTTGTTAGTTACTTAAGGAGAGTAAATGCTTTCCAAGCGTTGGATTTATTGGGATGTGGTGAGGGAGGATTCCTTTAATTGCTCCTATCATTCTGTCAAGGGATTTACCCTCTTCTGCATAGAACGGAGGCGCGTTATCTCCTGGAAAATATCCAGATGATACATAAATCGAAAAAAGATAGGCAGAGTTGATTTTTTTTTGTAATTTAGGGACACAGCCCGTTGAGTTCCAACATCCATGTGACCAATTAACCTATTACAGACAGTGGCGGGAATTTAACCCCCAGTTGCTGGCGTTGTAAGGAGGTGCTTTAACCGCTACCCTGCTGTGCCTCCCCGTTTTCTTAAATGGCACGACTGGTGTCTTAATGTCCTAGACTTGATGAACCGCGATTACCGATTTTCCCCAAGTTAATAGGAGATAAATCAATTCGATTCACACTGATTTTCGTTTCCAGGTTTTCACTGATTATATTGTGATCTTTGATCTACTGTGAACGACCGTAAGGAAATGAATCTCTGGATAGTATGTGGTGACTTACGTACTTTGATCATAAATTCGTAAAACCTGGGAATGGGAGCAAATAACTGGATAGAACTCCGACCGAGGGAATTGGGTGTACTAACGTGTCTTAGTTAGCGTGCGGCGAACAAGCAGATGAGTAGTACGGATAACTGGGCACAGTAACTTTATTGGCCTCCTTCAATTCTATAAAAATATTTAATACAGTAACAGCGGCAGGAGAAATATCAGTGGACTGTTTCCACCGCCAAGTTCATTAGGAGAAGAAGGACTTGACAAGGGTTTGGAATTCAAGCAGCATGATCCGACGGGAGGGCGGGGCTGGGATCCAAAGGAAAGGAATAGAGTAATGGGCCCAACGGCCCTTTGCTCCGGCCCCGCCCTCCCTTGTAGGTGGCGCTGTGACCCAGTCCATCGCTCACTTCGTACTTATTCATATTGTGCAAATAGGTGTTTGGGGCCTAATGGAGATGGTCATTATTTTTTAATTGCTTCACTGCTGAACATGTACTTTGTAAGAGGGGGCGGCACAGTGAGGGTCAGCGTGACTGCTTTTGTCGCGTCTGGTTAGAGGTGCATGAAACCGAATGGTCCCTGGTGAGATGCTGTGAGTGAGATACGGGCTGGTCGCGTCCGGAAGTTTGCTCGGAACTTTCGTGACAATTAGTAGCACTCTGAGTGAAAGCGAACGATCGCTGAGCCAACCAAACTACACTTTTAGTCGAGATGTAGCTGTTACCCAGCAGGTGAAGGAGTCGTGTTTGTTTATCTTGACAAATTTTGATGGATGGAGAGCCCTGGGCATTTAGGATAGGGGCGGGCCGGACAAGTTCTTCACCAATTTACACATACAGGTCCACAGGCACACAGACTCTCAAACACCTAGAGATTCCTTCAACGGAAACCAGTTTTCCTTGGATACGTTTTACAATTTCATGTATAACTGTTGTTCGAATGGTGTTTGAAACATATAGCAGCAAATGCTTCCCAACTGCACAAGAGTAAAACCGTAAGTCTTTCAGAGTTTACGGTTCTCTGCCTTTGGATTTTTTTTTCTGGTCGTTAACCCGCGGAACAGCCCGCAGAACGCCGCTTTCCGTGCCCTCCCAGCAGGAATTCAGTAGAGACAAGTTGCTGGAAATCTGAAAGTATGTTTGCCATCAGTTACTGAGCAAGCGAGAAGCGTTGTGCGAGCTGCACGGTGTATTGTATAATTCCGCCTTTTCATTCATCTCACAAGTCATTCGGGCCAATTAATCTTGCCGATTTGTGCCCTTCCGCTCTATCTCGAGAACCGTCTAAACTACTCGGTATTGTTTGAAATATACCCATTCGCCCGTGTTCTGTGTTCTAACACTGGGTGGGTGCCCGGTGGGTTTGGATTTGTTCGCATCTGCCTCCTATTATGATCCGAGGCCCCGTGGTTCCTTCTGAAAGCGCGGCGCCGCCGTCCTTTGGTACGCGGTCACATCCAACTCCGCCAAGAGTAGGGGATGAAGATGCTGGAATCAGGAACAAAATTAAAAACCAAAATGCTGGAGGAACTCGGCAGGTCAAGAAGGAATTTGGATGAAGGGTATCGACTCGAAAGACCGTCTATGAAGCACGTAAACGCCTGTCTCAAGGGCAGTTTCTGTACCACTCTTAACGGACCTTTCAATGGACTTCCTCATACGTTTCAGATGAACTTTAATCTCCACACCTTCTGCACTGACGAGTCAGAAGCAGAAATTTGTTGTTTTCGTGGTAGCAGTGCAAGACGTAACACTAATAAATAAAGCAAAAACGCATAGCGTTCATGGACCTTTCCGAGATCTGATGGCAGAGGGGACGGGGCTGTTCTTCAAAAGTAGGTCTTCAGACTCCTGCTGAAAGATCTGGGCCCGGGAAGTCGGCTCTTTATTCCGCTCCATCCACTGATGGAGAGTTCCTCCAGCATTATCTATGTGTTACTCTGGATTTCCAGCATCTCTTGTGTTTCAGGGAGAACGTTTCAATGGCATTCGCATAGCTTAAGAATTTCATCGCTGTCATGTTGTCCTCGGCTACCGAAGCCTCTAAACAACGAATCTCCCCCCCCCCCCCTTTGTGTTTCTCCGTCCCTAACGACGTTCTTTAAGCTTTACTGTCACCGAGCTTTTCGTCATGTACCTCCTCTGCATCTCAGTGTCAATCTCTGTTTGCAAATGCTCACGTGAAACGCCCGGGGGATATTTTGCTGCATTCCAGGTGCTAAAAGGTGTTGATCTGTGTCGTGTGGAAAAGCGTGCCTGGATTTTTTTGTGGCTGGGAGTCACGAACTATCCTGGATATGGCTTTAACATCTCGGTCAGTGGTCGGAATCCGGGTTTTGACATCCTTTCCACTTTTCTACTCTCTCAACATTACCACTTTTTTTCCCTCTTCTTTTCCCGTTTAGTTCACAAGCTACAGACTCCTTTTAATCGCTGTGTTTACACTCAAGTTTATTACCATCACTGCCTGGAGGGATTTACATAATTTACTGTCCCGAGAGAGAGAAAAAGGGTAGGAAGACAGTTTTCTTTAGCACCCCTGAGACAACAGACGGTGCTTGCAGAGTTTGACTCCGTTTAGTCAGAACAATAAAGTGATTATGAAGTGCAGCCCATCCATTCAGAGGGAGACAAAAGGCATCAGTTTTTTAAAGCATTTTTTACAGCTTCTCTTAGCGCAGCTTGTTCCTCACCGACGGATGTGGTTGGAGGAAATCATTATTGCAGCTTTATTCCAATGATTTCTCGAGGAAGTAGATAAGGTTTAATTAACTGGTTGTGATTCCAGGATTTCCCTATCAACTTTTCTTGTCGCTGCGCACAGCTCAGTTCCCAGATGTGGACTGACGTTATGAGTTTGGACGCACGTGGATGAAAGTGACCATCAGGTTTATTCATTTCCGAGTCTTCGGTTCTGTTTGAGACGGCGAATGGGTGGGGAGGGGGGTGCTGGTCGCGGGGTCGGCGAGCTTGAGACCACACACACTCACTGTTATAGCTCTCTCTATATATGTATATGTCTTAGTCCGTGTATGTGTGTGAACGTACACACACACACACACACCAAACATCGTCCGTTCCCTCCCGTAGATGCTGCTCGATGCTGTCAGTTCTTCCATTTTATTTATTTTTAATTATTTAGTGATACAGCCCCTTCCAACCACTGCGCACCAGCAGCCCCCGACAAATCCGACTAACCCTAATGTAGCAACAGGCCCGGCAGCAGCTCTTAAAAAGAGTCCAATCAATCGACGTTTCGGGCCCGGCATAACCCTGGCGCAATCACGGGACAAATTCCAATGACCAATTAACCTGCCCAGTACGCCTTTGGACTGTGGGGGGCAACAGGACCCGAAAAGTCCCGCTCATTCAATGGGGAGGAAGAACAGAGAGACTTCTTACAGAACAGCACCGAATTGAACTCCGACTCGACAACGTTCCGCGGTATACTGTGGTCTCTCTCTCTCTCTCTCTCACACACACACACACACACACACTGGAGTAACTCTGCACGCCAGGCAGCACCTATGGAGAAGAATAAAGATCAGATGTTTCAGGCCGAAACCTCGACCACGCACTCCTTCACTAACACGCACACACACACACACACATCATCATCAGGCATTGCATCACACACTCATTCAGGCAATCGCTGACCCTTTCTTGCGCGCACACACACACACACACACACACACACACACGCACACGCACACGCACACGCACACGCACACACACACACACACATACACACACACACACACATTCTCCCGCTCACTCGACCAAACTCACAACCCCTTCTCTCCCCCGGGCTCTACATTGAGTCACACAGACAAGCGTACCCCGTTTCCCGATACGGAGAAGACCTGTTCTTGTGAGAGAATCTGGAACTGAGGCTTGGAGTTACAAGTCATCGCAGATGCCAAACTCTGGAGCAAACCAGGAGTCACTGTTCAAAAGTGAAGTGATGCCTGCTGCTGATGGATATGTGCAATACTGTCACAAGCAGGAGAAGCTCTGCAGATGCTGGAAATCCAAAGCAACACACTCAAAACGCTGGAGGAACTCAGCAGGCCGGGCAGAGCTATGGAAAACAGTCGACGTTTCGGGCCGAGGCTCTTCACCAGGACAGAAACGTCGAATCTGCTGTAGTGTTCTACGTTCTGTAGGCAGAAGGGATTAGTTAGGTTGATTAATTGAATCGACACAACATTGTGGCTGAAGGACCCGTTCCTGTGCTGTTCTATCTTCTATGAAGCGGTTTTGTTTGTCTCTCCGCTTGTGCGTCTTCCGACTCTTTCTCAAAGGGCGGTGGGAGCAATCTTTGAATACTATTGAAGACAGAATGGTCGGATATTTGATTAACTACGAGTGAAAGGTCACGGGGTGGGTAGATGGGATGCGGCGTTGAGGTTACCACCAGGTCAGGCGGGATATCTTATTAAATGATGGACCGGGCTTGATGGGCCGATTGGCCGACTCTCTGATCCCATTTTGTAAGTTCACACGCGGAGAGGCGACAGACGCACTAAGAGAGTGACGGCTCTTCGTGAACTGGGAGCAAGAGTTCATACTTCAAATATGGATTCGATCGATAAACGTGGTTGACATTTGGAGATCCGAAAACAAAATCATACTCACAGCTCCCCGAGTGCTGTCTGGTCATCGATAAAGAAAACAATACACTAATACTAATAATTGTCACGAAGCAGCTTTCAAACACCAGTGGTGAGCGAGAAAATAGGCCCGCGGTACAGGTAAGCGGGAATTTTTGGTGTTTCAAGTTTTAAGATCGCTCCTTAGCATTTCGCGAAGAGGTTTCGATCAAACTAAATCCTCGCAACTCCGTGTTAATATTATTCTATTTTTGATTGTTTAAAATCGCAAAACTTTTACACAAATATCGTTGCAGTTTGAGATACTTTGAATAGTCCTGAAGTACTAATACTCCTAAGTAGCCATCAACTGGAATCACCCTCGTCAGCAGAACAACGTTAATTTGGTCAAAGAATCTTTCCACTGGCTGAATTGAAGCGGGAACGGGACAAGTGCGGATGGCTAGGAGAGAGCTTGCTACATTTCATTGGGAATGACAGCACATTGACTGTCGATTTCCTGCAGTCGGTTGGGAGAGTTGTGGAGCCGGGGAACTCGTCTGTGCCGGAGTACGACACCCGTTGGAATGAATTAACGGAAAAATGCTGATACCGAGGATTCTAGAAATATCCACCCTTCCCCCCTCAAAGAAAAAAACAACAAAAAGTACAACGGTTTGGGAATCAAGCAATGAGATCTTTTGCCGGGGTCTGTAAAACTTGATAGGATGCCCTCGATATGCAGTCTTCGATTCCAGCAAATTGAAAGCTCGCAACAGATATTTTTTTTTTCTCTCGATATTCCGCCTTTGGGTGGTTTTAATTTCCAGCTCAGCGACGTTTTGTCTTCAGCTCGCAAGGGCGCAAATGGCGCGGATCAAAGGCATGTGTTGAGAGAAGGGAAGGCCCTGTGCCCGAACTGCGGGCCTACAGCTGGATGTTGTTAATGCGGCGGATACTGTGATCACTTCACGGGAGAAACGGATAATTACAGCCCTGTACTTTCATCTTGGCAAGCTGGGTATAAATCCAGTTTGGTGGGCAAGTGGGAGTCTCACTATCTCCAATCCAGCCTTCCATATTTATCCTCCCTCTAACAGCTGTCTAAATGTAACGCGATGAGGCCGCCGCTCCAATCCAGTTCCCAAGCTGGTAACACAATACCCCTGCCTCAGTGGTGCCATTTGGAGAATCTCACAGGTGGATATGAGCGTGGCTGGTACAGAGGATACAGCGGCACACAAAGACTTCTCTGGGGCAGCGGATGCTGAGGGGAGATCTGATAGAGGTTTATAAGATTATAACAGGCATAGATGGAGTCGACAGACTGTATCTTTTCGCCAGGGTTGAAATGTGTAATAGCAAAGGGCATGCATTTAAGATGAGAGGGGGTAAGTTGAAAGGAGATGTGAAGGACAAGTTTTTTTTTACACGGAGAGCCCGGACTGGTGATACATTGGGGATTTTGAAGAAACGTTTAGGTAGACACATGTATGACGGATGTGAACATTGTGTAGAGAGAAGGGGGTGGTTTAGTTGACCATTTGATTTTTAATTTAATTGTTTCAGCACAGCATTGTACGCCGAAGGGCCTGTTCTCTGTCCTATGTCTCTTACACCAGCGCAATGTTCACCTGTCCTGTACAATCACTGATGTATCAGGAGACAGAGGGATGGGTCCAGATTCCATCCCATAACTGCTGACATTCTCTCGAGTTATCTTCACTTGTTTTTGAAGCAGGTTTATTATTGAAAGGAAAACTCCACTCAGTAGAATCCTGGAATTTGGTCTAGTTATGATGACGTTGGTTATTTGCCAGAGTAGATTTAGAATAAAGACCGTTCCAACATTCAAAGTTAAAAGTAAATGTATTATCAAATTACATATGTACAACATGTAGGGCATATGTACAAAATTAAGGGAGGGAAGTTTAGGGGAGACATCAGGGGTAAGTTTTTTACAGAGGGGGTTGTGAGTGCCTGGAATGACTTGCCAAGGATGGTGGTGGAGGCTAAAACATTAGGGGTATTTAAGAGCCTCTTGGACAGGCACATGGATGAAAGAAAAATGAAGGGTTATGGGGTAGTGTGGGTTTAGTACTTTTTTTTAAGGATTATCTGGAGGGCTGAGAAACCTGTACTGTGCTGTAATGTTCTATGGTTCTATATATGCCTCCATATACTACCTTGACATTCATTTCCTTGCAAGAATTTACTTCAGGAAAAACAAGTGCAATAGAATCAACAAAAAACTACATATAAATAAAGACTGACAAAGCTAGGAATCCAGTGAAAGGTCAGTCATAGTTAGGGCTCTTAGCAGGGTCTGTGGCTGTATGCTTGATTTGTAGAAAGTGGGAGGAATAGTTTTTAAACAAGCAAGTTCAGAGTGAGCTCCACTTGTGCCAAGCAAAGGAGGATTTTAGTAGAGGGAAATGATTGGATTCATGTTCTGTAACTAAACAGAGAGGTCTAAGGCCTCCCTGATAGAGAATGGGTGTATAGCAACTAGACATTGATGGCAAAGATGAAGTGGTGGAGGTTAGGGAATTGGAAAAGATTAAAATTGTGGAGACTATGTGAGGATCAAAGCAAATTTGAAATGTAGTGGTCATGCGATTATTTGAAACAAGAGTGATGTTCTCCTGAGGGATTATTCCCTCAATGGAGAGCACCTGTGTGTGATTTTGTTTAATGTGAGGAGGCTGGTGCACGGGCAGTATCACACGGTCCTTGACTGATTGGAGTCAGGGTCCAGTGGCATGGAATGCAACATGGGACCTTTTCCTGCTGCAGCCTTCCTCCACCTTCACTGCCATTGGGATGTGTCATCATCTTTTGCCAGCTCAACCGCTGAGGCCTTGATTGCTTTGCTCTTAGTCTGCAATCTCCTCTTTGACCATACCACCATGGGTGACCCTACCAGGGGCATCCGGATGGCATCACTCTTGGGACCTCAAGAACTGTTGAGCCTCTCCGCCCACGACAAGGTGACGATCCTCTGAGAAGATATTTGAAACAAGACCTGGATCCACTTATCACTTGCCTATTCCTCCCTCTCACCTCTTTTTGCTGACTAAATTCTCCTCTACACTTTCAGTCCAAATGAGAACGCTCAGTCTGAACGTTGACTGCCCACTTATCTCTGCAGATGTTCCTGACCTACTGAGTTCCTCCAGCAGCTTGTCTTTTTGCACATAAGATCCCCAGAGATCCCGGTTGGTTGATGGCTTTGTGCTGCTAGAAATCTGATGTGTTTCTCACAGCAAGACAAAAAGCCTTCGGATGACCAGTGGCAATTAGTTCGGCAAATCAGCACTTTATCAGGTTACCCCACACTTTGAAACAGATGTGCATACGGGGGGGATATAAGAACATCCCTTTAAAATGGAGCTAAGGGGGAATTTCTTTAGCTAGAGAGTGGTGAGGCTGAGGAACATCATCACCGACATTTGTGGAGGCGAAGACATTACTCTGTGGAGGTTTGATTAGAAAGTGTCGAAAGTTACAGGCAAGAGAATGGGGTTGAGAGGAATAATAAATCAACCATCAGGAATGGCAGAGCCGAATCTGCTCCTGTCTTACAATCTTATAATCGCCTTATTTAATCAAACACAACCCCTTCAAACCAATCGGGTATTAGTCTATTGTATTGATAATTGGTTGAGAAATAAATATTGACTGAAGTGTTTGGGTGCAGCATCCCTGTTCCACTTTTGAATACGAGCTGGGATCGCTAACCTCCAGCTCAGAGAGCTGATACGAGCAGATTTTAACGTCCCAACTGAACGTTCAGTGTTGGGGAAGTTTGTGATGTTACTGGCACACAGTCCGTGCTGCCTCTCAGTGAGAGCTTGAGGGGGAGAGGTCAGGTCAGAGGTATTGGTCTGTCCAACCCTCCACCAAGTGCCTCTGAAATAACAGGTCAGAACCCCTGGCCAGGATCAACAGTCGTGCCACTTTGAATAAATAATGTGCTGACCATCACCAGCTGTTATTTCTGTCACTTTACAAATGAAATGTTGAAACGCAACCTCGGCCTTTTGGGTTGGTTTTCTATTTTCCATTCGTTCTACCTGTCAATTAATGTCAAACATGTGCATTTTATAATGAGGAATGTGTTACCATACTGACAGTTACATTCACCAGCCTGTGCTGACACCATAAGGGAATCTCTGTAGGAAACCATATTTATTGAACTGATTGTAAACCATAGGAAGTTAGTACAGACAAAAGAAAAGTGATTTCAGACTCTGTGACTGGGATGTGGGATGTTTAATCCACCTCACTCTGCAGCCAATCCTCTCGGTAGCTTCACAAATTGGAGGACAGATGGATACTTTTATCCCTACAGCTGTTTCAATATTGACTGACAGAGAACACAAAATAGTATTATTGCTAATCCCTCTGTTTAGTGGATTACATAGAGGGTACATGTTAGGGACTGGTACTTCACAGGAAAGACATGATTCATTGATCTCACAATTAATGACTGCACAGGTACAGTGTTGTGGTTCAGTGCATCAATCCTAACTTCTGAATCAGAAGTCACAAGCCAGCAGCCTGGGCATCTTGCCTGACGCTGCAGTGCTGTGATCAGGAAGTTCAGGACTTTGTGGATGTGCTGAGGCTTTATAAGGGATTAGTCAGACCGCACTTGAAGTATTGTGAGCAGTTTTGGGCTCCTTACCTAAGAAAGGACATGCTGACATTGGAGAGGGTCTGGAGGAAGTTCCTGAGAATGAACCCAGGAATGAAAAGGTTAATGCATGAGTAGAGTTTGATGGCTCTGGGTCTATACTTGTTGGAGTTTAGAAGAATGGGGGGGGGGGGTCTCATTGAAACCTACGGAATATTGAAAGAAATCTAGGTTCAGAGGGTGAAGCCTCAGAATACAAGGAGGAATCTCTGCAGGCAGATGATGGTGAATCTGGAATTCATTGCCACACATAGCTGTGGGGGCCAGGTCATTGGGTATATTTAAAACAGAGATTGACAGATTCTTGATTAGAAAGGCTGTTAGTAGAGAAGGCAGGTGAATGGAGTTGAGAGGGGTAATAAATCAGCCATGACAGAATGGTGGAGTGGTCTAATTCTGCTCCTATGTCTTACGGTCTTGAGAACACTATTTTTGGAAATATATTAACTTGCTCTCCCTTGTGTTAGTAAATGATCGTATTCTGAGAAAGAGTCAGGAGTTATCCCGTGTTACAATATGCACTGGCAATATTGGAACCCAAGTGCTGAGGAAAGGCAGATGGTGACAAGAGTTTATTCATACTAATGCCAAAGGAACATTGATGGCTCGGCCGAGTGACTCTGTGAGAAGTAACATCCTCAAAACTAGGACCTGAAATTCATGGTAATCTGGTGTCTGCTTAAATAATACAAGTAACATGGAACGCCCAAGCTTATCAAAATAAACTTAACCAATTTAAACACCAGGAGACCACATTACAAAGAGTGAACCACCAGAGAAAAACACAAGGAGCTCTTAATGGGTAACAACTTCAGTTAAACAACGATTTACCAGTTCAGGTGCTCTAAAAACCTTGGAGCCCAATGCTCTCCTGCATCCAACAAAGGCCCAAAGAGCTCATTACATCCCTGGTGTGTGATCAATCAGGAAAACAGAAATACGATTAATACAATGCTGTGTAGTAATGGATGTCTTTATTTCCCGTGATGTCCAAGTAACTACACTTCATTACAACCGATGCAGCCTCAAGAAGTGGCATCTATCATTCAGGACTCTCACCACCTGGGTCATGCCCTTTCCTCATCAGGGATGAGGTACAAGAGCCTGAAGATCTACTTTCAGTGTTTGAGGAACAGCTTCTTCCCCTCTGCCATAAGATTTCTGAACCATCCATGAATCCATGAACACTTCCTCATTATTTGCCATTGATTTATTTTTATTGAAGCATATAGTAATTTTTTAAAATCACTTTGCTCTGTACCGCTGCTGCAGAACAATAAATTTTGCGACATATTTCAGTGATAATAAACCTGATTCTGATTTCTGACTCTGATGTGTAGTTACTATTGTAGCAAATCAATAATGGCCAAGTTAAATTTCTGATTAGCTGGCATCAAATGAGCTCAGAGTACACTGTGGAAAGAGTGCACTACTACCTAGTCTACCCATCTGCCCATCTCGTCAGACCCTTCAAATCCCACAGCACTGGACAGCAAGCAAGTCGCCGCTAAAGAATAATTATACCTTTAAAGGTCCATCTCTAAAAGTTAATGATCTTATTTGCAACCTTTCCCAAAACACTGGAAACATTCACTTCAATCAATAGACAAGGTACTGAAAGGCTGCCTCCTGAGTTTGTGTCTTGTAGTGAAGTTGCAAGCAGTAAGCCAGAGAGAGAGATGCAGCATGCAAACAGACCCTTCAGCCCATTGAGTCTGTGCTAAGCGTTGAACATCCATTTACATTAATCCCACATTCTCATCAGCTTAACCCAGATTTTACCACCTAACTACACACTGGGTTCAATTTAATGTAGCCAATTAACCCACCAGCTAGCACACCTTTGCGATACAAGAGGAAACCAGAGCACTCGGATAAACCTGCTCAGCTCTGTAACTTGTGAGCATGTTACGTTTATGATGGAAGTATGGCAACACTTGTCGGCATGTCATCAGGCTGCGTTGGTCGTTGATACAAATGATACATTTGACTGTACATTTCGATGTTATGATGTACAGGTGACCAGATAAAGCTGATCTTTGCTCAGTCACCAGGCGATATGGAGACTGTGCACCGACAGCACCTGAAGTCAGGATTGAACCTGGCTCTCTGACACTGTGAGGCAGGAATTCTCGAAGGTGTGCCACTGTGGTGCCTTCATCCACAGAATAGCATCCACTGAATTGCTGTGGTAGTCTTTCTCTGTGCGGGAGACTTTATAACATCCTTCAATCTTTCTCTGTATTCACCTCACATCCCTTGTATAATACCATTTCAGTCAACACTTGAGCAAATGTCATTGAAAATTATTATTTTAAATTCTCAGTAAAAACACAGAGAAAATAAAATAAATGGAAAAAAATCAGGTTAGACAAGGGAAAACTTACTCTTAGTCTTAAAATGTTGAATTAAAAGTGTTCTCGGAGATGGCTGGAGTGCATCAAAGACAGGTGAATGTAACTTTCTGGTCCGTGCTCCAGAAATGCTGCATTATTTGATCCACAAGTTATAAGTTGCATTTCCCTTTGAGGGATTTTTTTTGTCAAATACATGTATTAAACAAAACCACTTCAAATAACAGTGGTTTTGTATGCATTGGCTGCCTCTGCTTTGGAATTTGGCCTGTTTACATTGTAATGTGGATTACTAAGTGTTAGCTGGAGCACTCAGAACAACTGAGCATGGGCAAAATCAGAGATGTTGCTGAAAAATGATCCGGCCTGAAGTAATGGGGCAGCACCGGCAGAGGGGCAGGCCCGATAAAGACCAGTTAGCAGTTGCAAGTGCTTGCACGTACACAACAACACACAAACTGTTGGAGGAGCTCAGCATCAGCAGGTCAGGCGGCATCTGTGGAGAAGAGTGAACAGCCAATGTTTCAGGCTGGGCCCCTTCCTCAGGACTACGGAGGGAGAAGCAGTCAATTGAATGTGAGTACCTGAGGGCCTCGGTGGGTCCGAACTGAGAAGTCTGAAAGTGTGTCAGGGAGCCACGTGGCGCAAAATGGTGACGAAGGCAAGCCCTCGGGAATGATACTTGGCTGTGGTAGCGGGTCTAGGTGAGCACATGGTGTTTAGCCCCTTTTTTGAATTTGCAATTCTGTGCTTGACTCCACTCAATGCATTTCTTACAGATTCCGAATCTTCTTTCCTATTGAAGCACAAACTCAAAATCGGGCGTATTGTCATGTGGACAAGTACACGTATGCCCAGGTGCAATGAAAAACTTACTTGTAACAGTATTGCAGGCACTTTGTATCACAAACGGCATTCACAGGAAAGACATAAAAGAGAACAGAATTAGAGCAAAGGGAAACAAGGACCATTATATTGCAGAGTGTTCAAAATGATCATGGTGCTGCCAGACCCTAGTGATTAGGGTTGTGCCGGTTGGCTCAAGATCCAAGTTGTTGAAGGGAAGTAGCTGCTCTTGAAGCTGGTGAGCTGGAATCTCAGGCTTCTGTGCCACCTGCCTGGTAGCAGCTACAAGAAAATGGCACGGCCTGGATGATGGAGATCTTTAATGACGGATGTTACCTTTTCCAGGCAGCACTTTTTGTGAAGATGCTTCCGACAGTGGAGAGAATTGTGCCCGTGATGAATCAGGCTCACTTCACTCCACTACTCTTTGCAGCTAATTCCATTCCCGCACCTTCCAATTTAGAAATAGTTCTTTTGGATTTAATTTCACATATATATTTAATAGTTTTTCATAGAGCCGTACAGCACAGAAACAGGCCCTTTGGCCCATTTTGCCAATGCTGCACATTGTACCATCTAATCCCATAAACACATATTTCCTTAATACCTTTTGTTTTACTGATTTCTATTTCAAAACAAAAGAAGGTTCAAGTATACAAAATAGGCTCACAAGCTGGTCGTTAAAGTCTTTTTCCCAGGGCTGAAATGGTTGCCACAAGAGGACAGAGGTTTAATGTGCTGGGGAGTAGGTACAGAGGAGATGTCAGGGATAAGTCTTTTACTCAGAGAGTGGTGATTGCGTGGAATGGGCTGCCGGCAATGGTGGTGGAGGCGGATATGATAAGGTCTTTTAAGAGGCTTTTAGATCGGTACATGGAGCTTAGAAAAATAGAGGGCTATAGGTAAGCCTAACAATTTCTAAGGTAGGGACATGTTCAGCACAACTTTGTGGGCCGAAGGGCCTGTATTGTGCTGTAGGGTTTCTATGTTTCTAACCTGCTTCATCTTTCAGTATCATAGTCGATTTTTACATCAATTCCATCTTCCTGTCTGAGCTGTGCATTCTGATTCCTTTAATCAAAATATTATATTATCCATATTCTTGAAATTAGCAACAGTTACCTGGAGTAGAAAATTTGAAAGGTTTAGCCATGACTTCTTAATGAGAAAAAAAACTTCCTGATTTCAGCTGCTTATTCTGTGGATAGTTACTCCTAGACCAGACTTTCTGACTCGAAGCAACCTTTCAACATTCACTCAGTGAATGCCTTTTGGAGTATTTTTTGGAGTATTTCAATGAAGCCACTGCTTGCTGTACTAAACTCCAGTGAGCATAAGTATATCTTGCTCAGTCACTCTTCACTGAACAACATCTTCCTTCCAGGAATCAATCTTGGAACTCACAAGTGAAGTGTGTGGGGCGGGGGGGGGGGGGGGGGGGCTGCAAGGAACCATTTGGGATTTAGTAATAAGGAATGAGTTAAATATAGTGAAGAATTCAAGGCTGCCTGATATTGCCAAGAATAGATGCATTCCTCTTCTAGATCTAACCTGTGATACATCAATTCTGTTAATTAAAGTAACTCATTTTGTCACTGTGAGTCCTAAGTATGTTTTGAATATAATGGAGGCATTTGGCTGTTAAAAGTAAACCGAGCAAAAGATGCTTGAATGAATTTATTTCTGTATATAAATATTGAACTATATTTAAACAAACAACTCATTCCAACGTATAATTACAGCCACCCACTATGCCGTGTGGCATGTGGGAACAGCTTACATTTTTGTGTGCATGCTGCACTTCAGTTTTGTTGGTAATTGTAATAATTTTACCAAGTATAATCGATGTAGAATGCCCCAAGCTTACATTACCGGGTATTGGCTGGAAAATACTTTATGGCATATCCTCTGATATTACTTTTCTATTTGTCCTCCACGTACATCTACACCATTTATAAATATACATTACCACAGTGGGTAAGGAGCTTTGCCAGTTGCCAACCAATTTAAATGGCTTAAAAAAACAAACTGAAATGTACACACATCATAATATTAGACAACATTTCATTCTGAGTTTACTCGACTATGAATTTTAAGGCTTCTGGCATAAATCCTTCCCATGTTTTCTCTCCATAGTGCGACTGGCTTAGATCAGTGGACCTGTGTTTGGATCCAAATTTCCTCATCTATCACAAAACTTTTCCTGTTTTAGGCCCAGAATAGTATTACCCTGTCCCAGGATTCATGTATTCCAGAATGTTTAATGATATTTCCAGTACACTTGTGTAAACAACAACAAAATAGTTGTTACTTAGATTTGATGCAGCATATGAAAACACACTAAGATAAAATTTGCAATAATAAGAAAACACAATAAATATAAATACAGTAGCTTATATATATATATTTATGCATATGTACACACACACACACACACACACACACACACACACACACACACACACACACACACACACACCCTCTTGACACTTTACCCAAACCTTAGTAATTCTGTGTTCTTTCTGTGCCTACAAAGAAGGAGCAGTTCTCTGGTCCTTTACAAACTTTCTGCCGCTTTCCTTCCTCAATGCAGAATTAGAGATGGTGCTGTAATGTGGACTGGATTCAAACAACTCTCACCGCTCACTTTCATATAGGAAACTTTGAGCCAACAAACACAGAAGATTTTAATCCAGGAATTCCGTGTGAGTTTGTGTGTGTGTATGTGTGTATCTGTGTGTTTGGGTGTGTGTCTATATCTGTGGGCATGCGTGTGTGTTTATGTAAGTGTGAGTGAGTGAGTGTGTGTGTGTGGGTGTGGGGGGTTGTGTATGGGTGAGTGTATGTGCATGAATGTGTGTGTGTATATCTGTGTGCATGCGTGTGTATATGTAAGTGTGAGTGAGTGTGTGTGTGTGTGTGTGAGAGAGAGAGAGAGAGTATGTGGTATGCATGTATATGTGGGTGTGGGGGTTGTGTATATGAGTGTGTGTGTATGGGTGAGTGTATGTGCATGAATGTGTGTGTGTGTATGGGTGAATGTATGTGCATGAATGTGTGTGTGTGTATGGGTGAATGTATGTGCATGAATGTGTGTGTGTGTGAGTGTGTATGGGTGAATGTATGTGCATGAATGTGTGTGTGTGTGTATGGGTGAATGTATATGCATGAATGTGTGTGTATGTGTGTATGGGTGAATGTATGTGCATGAATGTATGTGTGTGTGTATGGGTGAATGTATGTGCATGAATGTGTGTGTGTGTGTGTATGGGTGAGTGTATGTGCATGAATGTGTGTGTGTGTGTGTGTGTGTGTATGGGTGAATGTATGTGCATGAATGTGTGTGTATGTGTGTGTGTGTGTGTATGGGTGAGTGTATGTGCATGAATGTGTGTGTGTGTATGTGTGAGTGTGTATGAGTGAGTGTATGTGCATGAATGTGTGTGTGTGTGTGTGTGTGTGTGTATGGGTGAATGTATGTGCATGAATGTGTGTGTATGTGTGTGTGTGTGTGTATGGGTGAGTGTATGTGCATGAATGTGTGTGTGTGTATGGGTGAGTGTATGTGCATGAATGTGTGGGTGTGTGTGTGTATGGGTGAGTGTATGTGCATGAATGTGTGTGTGTGTGTGTGTGTGTGTGTGTGTTTGTGTGCACTATTCATCCTTTGAAAAAGCCATTGTCTAAGTATTTGGATGTGGTTCAAAAGCTCTAATTTTCCTAACTAATGAGCTTGGATCCGTGGAGTACTGGGCAAGGCCATGGGCTTCTCCATGGGGAGACCAAGTTTCTGGCTTACAGTGACGCCTCTCTTTGAAAATGGCAGTGGCGGCAGGAAGCTGGGAGCAGGCCAGCCATCTTGGCTTTTCTCTTTCTGGCGAGCGGTGCTCGGCCTGCAGAGAAGCAGTTTGGGGGAAGTGGGGAGAAAATAATAAATAATGAAACAAAATGTTTCTGTGGCAGCTTGTTCCGCTCTCCTCCCCAAGGAGATGTTGCATATTTCCTGGAACCTTGTTGGGCAGTACATTTGGCGGTACATGAATATATCCATAGCAACCTTTCTTGTCTGTCCTCCTCAGCTACCCTACCCCCCTCTCCCTCACCCTCCTTCTTGTCTGATCACAGATCTTCTACTACAAGCAGTCTGGATTAAAGTTACTTTGAGAAACTAAGTAAGCCCAATGTGCCTAAAATTTACTTAGCAAGACCTGAAGTTTCAAACACCATGGACAAGTAATGACTGCATTATTATTTTCTCTTATAATCTGCTGCATTAGAAGTTTTTTGTGGCCGACCATAATTGTTTGAAACTTGCAGTCTTAGTCAGGAATATTAAACATCTTTGACATGTCTATGCTGTATGGCACAGTAATGTTACTTCAGCCTGGCATTCTGCAATGGAGTCAGGGAGTTACACACACAAGAACGCTGGAGCAACCGAGCAGGTCTGGCAGCATCTATGGAGGGAAATAAACAGTTGACATTTCAGGCGTGACCTTTCATCGATATTGGAAAGGAAGTGGAAAGAAACCAGAATAAGAAGTTTAGTTGGGGGTGGGGAGGGGGGCTGGCAGGTTTTAGGTGAAGCCTAGGGAAGGTGAAGATAGGTTGGTGAGGGAGGGGTAATGAAGTGAGAAGCTGGGTGGTGATTGGTGGAAGAGAAAAAGTGCTGAAGAAGAAGGAATCTGATAGGAGACCTGAGTGGATCATGGAAGAAAGGGAAGGAGGAGGGGCATCAGAGAGAGATGAGCAGAGGAGAGCTAGACTAGGGAATGGAAACCAAGGGGAAAGAAGAAATTACTGGAAGTTAAAGAAATCGATGTTCACGCTGTCAGGTTGGAAGTTACCCAGATTGAAAAAGAGGTATCGCTCTTCAACCTGAGTGTGTCCTTGTGGTGGCAGTAGAGAAGGCAATGGACTGATATGTTGGAATGGGAATGGGAAGTTAAATCAAGATGGCTAGCCACTGCTGGGAAATCCTGCTTGTTGTGACAGATGGACCAAAGGTACACGACAAAACGCTTCCCCAATCCACACTGGGTCTCACCAGTGTCGAGGAGGCCAGGGACAGTAGATGACCCTGACAGACTTGTAGGTGATGTGTTGCCTTATGTGTTTGGAAACTTGAAGGGTGGGATGGGTGGAGGTGAAGGGGCATGAGCAGATCCTGTTTGCTTGTGAGGATGTGACAGGAGGGGATCAAGGGGGAGGAATTAGTGTCCAAAGGAGTTACACAGAGAGTGTAGAGAAACAGTGAGTCTACGGTGTTAGAGCTCTGCAGGAGGGTGTCTGGTATAATTGAGAAATACAACAGAGTAAATTTGTCAAGCCACAAATGCACTTGCAGAAATGAAGCTGCTTCACCCTTTGCAGCACAAACACAACAAACTTCTTTTACTATCTTTCCTTTCGGTTAGTCCTGACGAAGGGTCTCGGCCTGAAACGTCGACAGCGCTTCTCCCTATAGATGCTGCCTGGCCTGCTGTGTTCCACCAGTATTTTGTGTGTGTTGTTGTTTGAATTTCCAGCATCTGCAGATTTTTTCGTGTTTGCTCTTTAAACTCATTTTAGGATGGGTCCAATGGCTGTAGAAATCTAACCAATGGTTTATTCTGTGACTGGGACGTGGCCTTTGCTGGCAGAGCCGGCCATTCGTTGCCCACTCCCACCTGCTCTTGAGAGGTTTTGTGCCGTGCCTCCTTCGTGAGTCACTGGAACTCCGATAGTGCGACCGAATGGAGCCTAGCAGGATTTAGATCCAGAGACAGTGATACATTTTCCACACAGGATGATGTGCCCTGTGACGGAGAACGTGCAGGCTGGTAATTGTTTTACTTTTCTGCATATTTTCCCATTGTTTGGAATTTCTGTGTGTTTACATGATTGGAATAAGTATAAGCATGTGCACCTTGCTTGCTTGCTTTGTTCATTATTCACTTATTTTGCCAAAAAGTCTGATGAGTGAATTTTTACAGTATCCGGAGAAAAAAAAATGGGAGCCAGATTCAGTATTATTTATAGCTGTTGCCATCATGCAGACCATAATGGAGTCAGCAAATCTGCATGGACCTCAAGAGAACAGCTGAATGGCACCCCAAGCTTTTGAAGGTCTGAGCCCAGAATAAGTCAGAGCAGTGAAACAGATGATTAACTCTTTGTCAATAACAGATTTTCCCATTCGATTTTGAACACCCAGGTCCAACCAGCTGAAAGCTTGTTTCCCTATTCTCTACGGAGTCCTTCTGCACAATCCACCACGTTGTGTCTTTCTCATTTTTGACTCTGTATCTGAAACAGACAGGAAATCATTTGAGCAGATGTTGCTCTTTCAATAAAGAAGTGGGTGTTCCCCAAATCATTTAACATTCTCTCTAACACACTTTTATTATTGTCAATGCCTAGATTTCCATGTCTATATTTACTGTTCCCATATTTTTATGATTTCCTAACCAACAACCTCAGATAGTCAGGATGCAGAACAGTTCGTCCCTCCCCATTATTCTCAATATGAGTGCCCCCCCTCCCAGGATGTGTGCTGAGCCCAACTCATACATGGCCAAACACCCGAGTAATCACATTGCCAAGTATGCCGATTACACCACAGTGGTGGTGGGGGTCTTCATCAACAACAATAAGACAGCTTATGGAGAGGAGGTGGAAGACCTTGAGAGCTAATGCCAGGCAAATAACACCCTCCACAACCCCAACCACTACTACTTTATCATCTCCTGTCAGTCACCTTATGTACAGACGCTCCTGTGCCTAGCGTCACTTTATGGACACACACTCAATCGAAGTATATAAGCTATCTTGAGTATTTATATTTATTGTGTTTTATTATGTTCTTTAGATTTTTGTGTTTTTTTTTTGCACTGCATCAGGTTTGCCGTGACTATTACTTTGTTCTCCTGTATGCCTGTTTACTGGAAATGACATTAAACAAACTTGAATCGTAAATGCTAATTTAAGGAACCATATCCGGTAAAACTACATAATTACTGGTTATAAAGTTGAAAAGTGCAATAATGTATGGTATTACAAGTTATTCTTATTTACTGAAAAACTAAGAGCTTTTATAAACTTTGAGTTCACTTTTGGATGTTTTACAGACAGGAAAAGCTAATTGGTTCATTGGGCCAACATTAAACAGTGCTGACACAACTGCCCAACACCTTCTCCCAACCCTCACTCCCCGTCCTCTGGTGTTTGCTATTGGTGCCCTGGGAAACAGGTACTGACTATCCACTCTATCTATGCCTCTCATAATCTTGTAGACCTCTATCAAGTCCCCTCTCATTCTTCTACGCTCCAAAGAGAAAAGTCCCAGCTCTGCTAACCTTGCTTCATATGACTTGTTCTCCAAACCAGGCAACATCATGGTAAATCTCCTCTGCACCCTCTCTGTAGCTTCCACAACCTTCCTATAATGAGGTGACCAGAATTGAACACAATACTCTAAGTGCGGTCTCACCAGAGATTTGCAGAGTTGCAACATGACCTCTCTACTCTTGAACTCAATCCCCCTGTTAATGAAGCCTAGCATCCCATAGGCCTTCTTAACTACCCTATCAACCTGCACAGCGACCTTGAGGGAGGTATGGATTTGAACCCCAAGGTCCCTTTGTTCATCCACACTCTTTAAGTAACTGACCATTAATCCTGTACTCAATTTTCTGGTTTGTCCTTCCAAGATGTTACCTGGGTTTCAGCACTTAAGTTACAGAGAAAGGTTGAACAAGTTAGGTCTCTATTCATTGGAGCGTAGACGGTTGAGGGGGGATTTGATCGAGGTATTTAAAATTTTGAGAGGGATAGATAGAGTTGACGTGAACAGGCTGTTTCCATTGAGAGTAGGGGAGATTCAAACGAGAGGACATGATTTGAGAGTTAGGGGGCAGAAGTTTAAGGGAAACACGAGGGGGTATTTCTTTACTCAGAGACTGATAGCTGTGTGGAATGAGCTTCCTTTAGAAGTAGTAGAGGCCAGTTCAGTTGTGTCATTTAAGGTAAAATTGGATAGGTATATGGACAGGAAAGGAGTGGAGGGTTATGGGCTGAGTGCGGGTAGGTGGGACTAGGTGAGATTAAGAGTTCGGCACGGACTAGGAGGGCTGAGATGGCCTGTTTCCGTGCTATGATTGTTATATGGCTTGTTATATGGTTATAAAATGCATCACCTCACACTTGTCTGGATTGAATTCCAACTCCAGGAAGGTGAGATCTTTTTACACTGAAAGATTGAAGTCAAAGCTAACACAACAGAGGTGTGTTTTAAAGATAAAAGATAAAGGTTTGTTTTATTTATCACATCTACACCGAAACGTTGAAACATACAGTGAAATACATTGTTTGTGGTCAACGACCAACCCCGTCAGAGAATGTCCTGGGGAGCATCCCTTGCGCGTCTCTGGCGCAAAGCATGCCCATAACTTATGAGCCTTATCCAATACGTTCTTTGGAATGGGGGAAGAACACAGAAGAAACCCACACAGTTACAGAGAGAACATATAAACTCCTTACCGACAGCAGTGGGAATTGAACCTGGGTCGCTGGCACAGTGGAGAGTTATGCTAACCTTAGGCTACTATGTTTGATTGTGACCGCAACCTTGAGCTAGCGAGAATCAAGGAAATGACCATGAGATACATTCTTAGCATTCCACCAATCACTGCAGTTTTAATTTCAGTAAGGAATCAGTGCTTTGAATTAGGTGGCAAATTGAAATGGCAACATGATAAAACCTAACATGGGGCGGCATAGTGGTTAGCACAATGCTTTACAGCTTCAGTGACCTGGGTTCAATTCCCGCAACTGCCTGTACAGAGTTTGTATGTTCTCGCAGTGACTGTGTGGGTTTCCTCCCACAGTCCAAAGATTTATCAATTGGTAGGTTAGTTGGGTCATTGTAAATTGTCCCATGATTAGGCTAGGATAATGGGGGTTACTGGGTGGCATACCTCGAAGTGCTGGAAGGGCCTATTCCGCACTGAGTCTCAATAAATAAAGAAATAACATATACAGCCTGAGATGTCGATGAGAGTTACTGCAGGCACTGTGTCTCAGAACTACATATTCTGCAGTAAACCTAGGGGCTACGATTGTTCAGTTACTTAGCTGAAAACTTCTAACTCATTCTTAAAGGAGCTGAACAATACACTGCCTCCGTATTGGCTCTGACATATAACCTGTCACAGTTTGTAGACTTCAGGAAGGGGAGGTTGACGGAACACACACCAGTCATCAGTGGGGAGGCCAGCGAGTGGAAAGGGTGAGCAGTTTCAAATTCCTTGGTATCGACACATCCTGGACCCAACATATTGATGCAATTTCAAAGAAAGCATGCCAGCGGCTATATTTCATTAGGAGTTTGAGGAGGTTTGGTATATCACCTAAAAGTCCAACAAATTCCTACCGAGACCCTGTGGAGAGCATTCTAACTGGTTGATCATTGTCTGGCACGGAGGGGCCACTGCACAGGATCAGAAAAAGCTGAAGAGGGTTGCGAACTCAGCCAGCTCCATCATGGGCACTAGCCTCCCTAACATCGAAGATATCTTCAGAAGGTGATGCCTCTAATAGGGGCATCAATCCTTAAGGACCCCCATCAGCTAGGACGTGCTCTCTTCTAATTACTACCATTAAAGAGGAGATAGACGAGCCCGAAGCCACACAGTCACCATTTTGGGAACTGCTTCTTCCCCTCCACCATCAGATTTTTGAGTGGACAATGAATCTATCCACAAACACTACTTCACTATTTTTGATCTCTTTCTGCACTACTTATTTAATTTATATATCTATCTCTTATTGTAACTTATGGTCTTTATTATGTATTGCAAATGCTCTGCCGCAAAAAAAAACAAATTTCAGAACATATGTCAGTGATACTGATTGTTGCAGTCACCTCAAGAAAGCTGACACCTTTGCTTTCTATTTGTGCATTTTATATTGCTCTCCGATGGCCTTTCAGAATTCCACCCTCCTTCCACAGCTGCTCTGTATTATACAAATGGGCAGGTTGGCCAGGGACTAGCACTGGGGGCACAAGTTCACACAGCACTGAGACTAGGCCAGTCACCCACAGATACGTCTCCATTCCGTTACTTCCATTGCTTGGGGCGGGAGGGGGGTAGGAAATGCCTTGAACCTGCTCTGCAGATTTTGTCTTGCTAAGGGAGCAGCTGAAGCCACTGCCAGCACCTGCACTTGCATCTTCTCATATCGAAACACAGAAACATAGAAAAACATACAGCACAATGCAGGCCCTTCAGCCCACAAAGCTGTGCCGAACATGTCCCTACCTTAGAACTACCTAGGCTTTACCCATAGCCCTCTATTTTTCTAAGCTCCATCTATCCATCCAGGAGTCTCTTAAAAGACCCTATTGGTTTCGTCTCCCACCACCGCCGGCAGCCCGTTCCACACACTCACCACTCTCTGTATAAAAAAACTTACCCCTGACATCCCCTCTGTACCTACTTCCAAGCAGTTTAAAACTGTGTCCTCTCGTGTTTGCCATTTTAGCCCTGGGGAAAAGCCTCTCACTATCCACACGATCAATGCCTTTCATTATCCTGTACACCTCTATCAAGTCAGCTCTCATTCTCCGTCGCTCCAAGGAGAAAAGGCCAAGTACACTCAACCTATTCTCATAAGACATGCTCTCCAATCCAGGCAATATCTTTCTAAATCTCCTATGCATCCTTTCTATGGTTTCCATGTCCTTCTTATAGTGAGGCGACCAGAATTGAACATAGTACTCCAAGTGGGGTCTCACCAGGGTCCTATATAGCTGCAACATTACCTCTCAGCTCTTAAACTCAATCCCACGATTGATGAAGGCCGATGGACCGTATCCTTCCACTTCCTCATCCAGGTGATTTATAAAATTCACTAAGAGTAGGGGTATCAGAACAGATCCCTGAGGCACACCACTGGTCACCGACCTCCATGCAGAATATGACCCGTCTACAACCACTCTTTGCCTTCTGTAGGCAAACCAATTCTGGATCCACAAAGCAATGTCCCCTTGGATCCCATGCCTTCTTACTTTCTCAATAAGTCTTGTATGGGGTACCTTTCCAAATGCCTTGCTGAAATCCATATACACTATATCTACAGCTCTACCTTTTATCAATGTGTTTAGTCACATCCTCAAAAAATTCAATCAGGCTCATAAGGCACAACCTGCCCTTGACAAAACCATGCTGACTATCCCTAATCATATTATGCCTCTCCAAATGTTCATAAATCCTGCATTTATATAGCCCCAGCTGAGAAGGCTGAGGCAGTCTGCGTGCTTGAGAAGGTAATGCCCAGCATAATACTTCAAAGTTGGAAGTTCAAAGTAAATGTTTTTGTCAATATATGTAATGCCACCATATACCACCCTGAGATTCATAGTGGAACAAGAAATACAATTGAATCAATGATAAACTACACAAGAAGAATGACATAAAAACAATGTGCAAAATATACAAAATATAATAATAATATAAATAAACAAATAAACACACAAACAAATAAATAAATAACATTGATAACATGAATTGTAGAGTCCTTGAAAGTGAGTCGATACATTGTGGAATCAGTTCAGCACTGAAGTGAGTGAAGTTATCCACACTGGTTAAAGAGCTTGATGGCTGAAGAGCGATAACTGCTCCTGAACCTGTGGTGTGGGACCTATAAGGATGCTGTGCTTTCTTCCTGATGGCAGCAGTGACAGCAATGAGAAGTAGGAGCAGGAGTAGGCCATTGGCCCTTTGAAACCACTCCACCATTCAATAAGATCATGGCTGATCCTGCCTTGGACTCATCTCCACCTACCTGCCTTTTCCCCCATAACCTTTAATTCCCCTACTATGAAAAAAATCTATCCACCCTTGTCTCAAATATATTTACTGAGGGAGCCTCCACTGCTTCACTGGGCAGAGAGCATGGGCTGGATGGTGGGGGCCCTTGATGGTGGATGCTGCTTTCTTGTGGCAGTCTCCTTGTAGATGTGCTCAGTGGTGGGGAGGGCCTCTCCTGAGATGGACTGGGCTGCGGTACCACTGCTCGACTCTGGATATGAAAGACTGCATGCAACTCATTTACAGCAGCCTCCCGTCAAACCTGCTGATGAAGGTGCAGGCATTTTCTCACACAAGGCACCAATGTGCTAAATTCCGAAAACAACATCTAAATTTAATCGCATTTCTTTTCTCTTTGCATTGCATTCCAGTGCAGATGCTGAATTATAGTGTTATTAAAACAAAAACTTCACACTATCTTAAAAGTTTCTCCCCCAGGCAGTTAATCAGATCAATCATTCCAGTTAGTCCCCTGCTCCTCACCACCTCTCACTGCACAGCTCTGTAAACACTTTAAAAACTTTTTATAATGCTGTTTACATTATAAATACGTGCTGGTATTTATGTATTAATGCACATTTATTCCACATTCGCTCTTTCACCCCAACTTTATTTTTTATATAACTATTTGTTCTTTAGAATTGTTGAATGTTGTTTTGTTGCTCCATGTTGCGCCCTAACCAACACGGCACAGCAAAATCCTAATACACATACATGTGTGTGGCGAATAAAGTTGATCCTTGATCCTTAATTCTTGGAATATTTGTCCCAAGTTGTTTGGAAGCGTTCATCAATATTCATGCTTCACGGGATTTTCCTGATGAAAATGTGGCTAGGAAGCAATGGTACAGAAGTGTCCCTGTTGGTTCTCCTCTCAAAAGTTGCGAAGAGTTTCGCCTTAGGAATCAATAGGCCTTCTGTAATACACTTCTCTTTGCTGAATATCTCTGCTTCCTCTCGAATCCAAATCATGTCCTTGAATTCCTTGCATTCCTTACTTCATCAGAGTTGCTACTCTGCTTGAAGAAGGACTTCTGCTTAATCTCCATAAACTAACTCTCTGAAGTTCTGATTTATCTGCCATCTCCCTGCTGGAACTGATTGCATTTTTTTTCATTATAATCTTCTCATTCTGTTTTCTCCCAAACAAATTTCCCCAATCATTTATTTTTAGTGCTTTGTCAATCATTCCTGTCCATTATCACTTATCTATTGTAAGTTTTTACCCCTACAGATAATTTTGTGTTTTTCTTTCCCATCTCTTGAACAAATGTCTCAGTTAACAAATAAACTTTTGCCCTTTCTTTGTAAGCTGTGGCAGAGAGAAGAGTTTCTCCTCCCTCAGCTGACAGTTTGAGAAGTGTCAAGGCCAGTTCAGGGAGCAGTCCCCCGTCTCCCTCCGCCACACTTTGTGTCATGCACTGTGTCAATCTCTGTTATAGTCCATCCATCTTTTTGAACAATAATATTAAAGGCTGGCAGCTGGAGGAGGGGTTTTGAGCAGGAGAGTGGTTTTCCTCTACATATTGCAAGGACATGCAGTTTAGGCTCAGTGCGCTGTGGGCAGGCTATGTTGGTTCCGGAAACAATGGCGACACTTGCAGGCTGCCCAGCACATTCCTAGATGATTTAATTTGATGCAAATGACACATCGCTTTGGAGGCCACTTCCGCCATCTCCAATGCACATAATTCTCCAAAAATTCTGCCACCTCCAATGGGATCCCACCACCAAGCACACCTTTCCCTCCCTCCTCCCCCACCCCACTTTCTGTTTCCTCAGGGATTGCTCTTTATGCGATTCCCTTGCCCATTCGTCCCTCTCCACTGACCTCCCTCCTGGCACATATTCTTGCAAGCAGAACAAGTGCTACACCTACCCCTACAGCCCCTTCTTCACTCCCATCCAGGACCCTCAACAGTCCTTCCAGGTGAGGTGACCCTTCACCTGTGAGTCTGTTAGGGTCATATACTGTGTTTGGTGCTCCTGGTGTGGCCTCCTGTATATCAGTGAGACCCAACGTAGATTGGGAGACCGCTTTGCCGAGCACCTACGCTCAGTCCGCCAGAACAAGCGGGATCTCCCAGTGGCCACCCATTTTAATTCCACTTCCCATTCCCATTCTGATATGTCCATCCATGGCCTCCTCCACTGTCATAATGAGGCTGAAGGAACAACACCTTATATTCTGTTTGGGTAGCTTCCAAGCTGATGGTATAAACATCAGTTTCTCAAACTTTTGGTAAAGCCCCCCAACCCCCCCCCACCCCCTTCTCCATTTCCCACTCTCACCTCATTTCGCCAATCAACTTCCCAGCTCTTTACTTCATCCCTCCCCCTCCAGGGTTCACCTCTCACTTGATGTTTCTCCCTCCACTTCCCCACCACCTTTCAAATCTACTCCTCAGCTTTTTTTCTCCAGTCATGCTGAAGGTTCCGGCCCGAAACGTCGACTGCACTCTTTTCCATTGATGCTGCCTGGCCTGCTGAGTTCCTCCAGCACTCTGTGGGTGTTGCTCACACGTCACTGTATTTTCCGATGCACATGTGAAAAATCAAGCTGATCTTTCTTACCTTCTTTCTACTTGACAGGAAAGCATTCGGCCAATCACTTGCATCGCATAGAAGTGCAGGGCAGCGTAATCTTATCTCTATAAATAACTTCAGCTTTATAATTGTCTGCAATTTCTTCACACCTCCAACTCTGGCTGCTTAATCTCCTTTGGATTTAATGGCTCCGTCTGTGGTGGCTGCATCTTCTAAACTTCAGAATTCCCATCTTGAATTTCTCTTGCCTAAATCTCCTCTAAGCTGCTTTTGAAATCCCATCTCTTTGACTAAACTTTTGATTGTTTTTCTTACTATCTCATTTTGTGATGTGTCATCGCGTTCATTTCCTTGACATTTCTGTTAAGCTCTCCTGACCTTTTGCCGTATTAAAGTCACTGTTTATTACTTATAAGTTTTGTTATGTTAAGTTTCTTGATGTGTGCTGCTTTCTACATTAACATTTCTTTATCTATTTCACTCTTGCCTCCCCACATCACAACCTTTCCTCCATTTAGTTGTCATGGATCTGAGATGAAGTTGAGATCTCGCACCAGACCCTTGGCGATAGATGCCTGATTTTCCAAGCGTGTGGTTTGGGGGTTAGAGGAGCACAGTGAGCGGGTGCGGGGGCGGGGGCGGGGGCGGGGGGGGCTGTCTTTCAAATTGGCATTTTTATTTATTTCCAACACTTTCTGTACTCTAACATGTTCTAGCAATATGCTTTAGCCTGTCAGTTAAGTGGTTCAAAATGGTGAAAACTGGGGAGAACCAGATGAAGCAACAGGGATTTTGAATATCCTGAACTCAGTGGTGTTCACATGAAAGTCCGATTTAATAGATGGCTCATAAGCTCAAGATGGCAAAAACTGAAAGAATTCTATATTTGTACCATCAACTTTGGCAGCAAACAACCTGTTTGTCTCCTAACAGCTCAAAGTCAGGCAGATTCAAGTCGGCTAATTGAACGGCAGCGCTGTTTCGATTTTTCGATGCTTTTGTTGTTAAATGAATGAATTCTGCATTGAGGACTCCTTAAACATGCAAATAGATTCATAAATCGCTTTGCCTCCTTTTGGCTGTGTTCCTGGCCAGCTGTTGTTTGTCCTGTGCCGTACTAATGCGAATGCAGCCGGCCGCTGTGAGGATGTGTCGGGCTGTTGCTTGCCAGCCGCCTCCGTTGCTTGCGAAGGCGCTGGGATGTGTGTGTCGCTTCTGGCTCAGTCCGTCCACCTTACTGTCCACCTTCCCCTTGGCTTGCCTCCTGTCAGCGTTACTGTTATGCTATTTTGTCATGCTTATCGCTCCATCATGTCCTAATGAATAAGTGAGCAGTTTCTCCAGCAGGAAATGTGCACGTGCTTCTAAACCATTTACTTCCAGCATCTGTGATGTGACCTTACAGTTGGACCTTAACTCTTTTTACAGCATCTGAAATATTTAAGATGTGTTTCAAAGTGTTTCATGGTGTTTCAAAGTATATGTTGCTACTATTCATCTGATAAGACCTGTGTGGACACACTTTCAAGGACTCTTCAATTCATGTCCGCTGTATTAATTCCGAAATGTATCTTCTTTTACACTTTGATGATTTGTCAGTCTTTGCTTAAGCAGTTTTTCATAAAGTCTATTGTACTTCTTTAGTTCCCTGTGAATGCCTCCAAGAAAATTAATCTTAAAGTAGTATATAGTGGCTTAAATGTACTCTGATAGTAAACTTACTTTGACTTGGAGGCATCCTGGTGCATGAAAGATTGCAAGAGAAATCTCCAAGACAATCACTCGCCATTGGACTGTTCACTGACTCCCGTGCAGTAATGCAGTCCATACCAAGTCCAGCTCTCCAGCTTGCCCCTTAACAAGCAGCTCCCTGACAGGGTAGACCTGCAGCATTTGCAGTTCTGAATGTCCTACATTGTCCTGCCATGGTAAAAAAAAGACATTTAAAAAAGGCAAAAGCATGTTTGCTTGTCCCCCGAGAAACCTCTGCATCTGAAAGCACCACCATCTTACTGAAAGGAACTGGTAGATAAATTAATTCTGTTATTAATTATAACAGAAGGTACGCAAAATGACAATGAACTGTCAGGTCAGCTGAAGAGTTCATTAGCCATCACTGCAGGACTGGTGTGTGTCCAGGATGAAGAAGTGGGCAGGAAAATCATTGTGGTCACCACCCACTCAGCAAACTGCCTTCTCCAAAAGCTCCCTTCTGGAAGGTGCTATTGGGCTATTAAAACTAAAACTTCATGCCATCTTAAAAGTTTCTTCCCCAGGCAGGTAATCTGATCAAGCTCCCCACCCCTCTCTATCTGTAACTCAGTCACTGCACTGTAAACACCTTACACCACTTTTTATAATACTGTTTACATTGTAAATACATGCCGGTGTTTATGTACTTATTCCATAATTCATACTATGACTTCATTTTCAGATAAACCTTAATTCTTTACAATTGCTGAGTGTTGTTTTTGTTGTTTAGATTTCTAATATATGTAATTTTTTTATGGTGAATAAAATTGATCCTTGATCTTTCTGTAGTACAGATACTGGGACATGACAACATTGTGGTTAAGTTACCAGTGTAGTAACATAGTGGTTAAGGTAGTTACAGGAACCTGGGCTTTTGACCTTTGGATCTGAATATGAAATTTGCTGTAGTTGTTGGTGTATTTGCATTCAAGTGCTCAAATAAACCTTGAATTAAGAACCTAGTATTGGTTGTGGTGACCATGTAATTACTAATAGTTGTGAAAACTGATCTAACTTGCCAGTGATTTTCAGCGAAGCACATTTTCCTTCCTTAACCTGGTCCAGTCTGTACATAGCTACAGGCTCTGGTGTAGTTACGTACTGCCTGGTAAGTCACCTGGTTCAGGGGCAATTAAGGATGGGTAATAAATGCTGATGGTATCTACGCCTTGTGAACTAATAAAATAAAGAAATACATGCGGATGCTAGTCACACCTATCACCTGCCACCTAACGCTTCTTCCTCTCCCCACCCCCCCCCCACCTTCTTATTCTAGCTTCTTCCCCTTCATTTTCAGTCCTGATGAAGGGGGTCTGTCGATCGTTTATTCCTCCCTATAGATGCTGCCCGACTTGCTGAGTTCCTCCAGCATTTTATGAGATTGAAATAAGTGATTGGACTAGCTGTTCACTGTACATCTCTCCCCAATTTAATTTTTAATGATTTTGCCAGGTTTTAGATGTTACAAATTCAACAGGTGGCCAATTCATTATTGTCAAATTTATGGTATTACCCATTAAAATTTACCCTCTACTGCTGTTAAAGATAGAAGAAGTAAATGAATAATCCTTGTGAAAGTTACTTCATGGTTGGAGCCGGCTTGCAACCAAAGGAATGATTTCTGACATCCTGAGCAATCTTATACATGTGTGTGAACATGAAACAATGATTACTGGGACATTAATACCTTGCAAAGATCCATTTCTGTCAGTTGTGCAAGGACATTACAGGACCCTAGAGTAACAATACATCCAACTGCTCCCTCAACACACACAAAATGCTGGTGGAACGCAGCAGGCCAGGCAGCATCTACAGTCCTGACGAAGGGTCTCGGCCCGAAACGTCGACAGCGCTTCTCCCTATAGATGCTGCCTGGCCAGCTGCGTTCCACCAGCATTTTGTGTGTGTTGCTTGAATTTCCAGCATCTGCAGATTTGCTCGTGTTCTCCTTCTCCCTCATTTGTGCTAAGTGCATGCTGTAGTGGCCAGATGTGTTGATCTCTGGTCCAGTTGAAGACCTTTATTTTGGAAGAAGGGAACAGATGAAGTATCTCTTTACCTCACCATATGAAAGCTCAGCTGAGGACAAATCCCCACTCCAAGCAGTGCAGAGAAACTGTATGCCAGTAGCTGCCCACTCAATTCCTCCCACCTTCTGAAAAGAGTTTGTATGTTCTCCCCGTGACCGTGTGGGTTTCCTCCAGGTGCTCCAGTTTCCTTCCTCAGTCCAAAGACAGGCTAGGGTTAGTGAGTTGTGGCCATGCTATTTTGGTGCTGTGTGAAGACCAGCTTCCCTATACCTCTGCTAGATTTACTAGCCTTAAAGCCACACTATACACAGAACACATTTTGCACCAACCTTTTGGGTACATCTCGCTACCAGTTAAATCTCTGTAGAGGTGCTCCTTTCTCAAGTTGACAAACTCTTTCTCAGGTCCCTATCCTTCACCTTAATGATAATCTTTGGCAGGATCTCTGTCACTTTAGCCTGTCAGTGATCAAAACTGGAACCAATGGTAAAGACCTTGGCAGTCATTGAGTCTTCTTGGGAGTTTGCACTATTTTCTCAATGCATTTGTGTTGCCTATTGGCTTTGTTCATTGCTGCTTAGCATCACCACACTGAGCTCAGTGTTTAGTAATTGGAACTCTCCCACTTCATTAACCCCTGTCCATTCCAACAGCCGTCGTGCAGAACTTATCATATGATCAACTTTACAGCTCGGTAACAGACCCTTGTGGCCCAATGAGCCCACGTCACCTGGTTACACCCATGCGACCAATTAACCTACTAACCCATCTGGATGTCTTTGGAATGTGGGAGGAAACTGGAGCAGCTGGAGGAAACCCACAGAGTCATGGGGAGAACATAGACGCTCCTTACAGACAGTGATGGGAATTGAACCGGGGATGCTGGCACTGTAAGAGTGCTGTGCTGACCACTACCCCACAGTGCCACCCTTACATTTGAAAATGGAATATAAACATTCCAGGTCGGTTCAGGCCCTTTGGCCCACCACAACATTGTGCTAACCTTTTCACCTACTCCTAAGATCAATCTAACCCTTCCCTCCATTTTTCTATCTTCCATGTGCCTATCTAAGAGTTTCTTAAATGCCCCTAATGTATCTGCCTCCACCACCACCCCGGCAGAAACATTTATCTGCAACAGGTTCCATTTCGAGACAGTAGGGGTACTTAAGGAGGAGATTGATAGGTTTTTGATTGTTAAGGATTACGGTGGGAGAACAGAGTTGAGGAAGATAAATCTGCTGTGGTTGAATGGTGGAACAGACTTGATGGGCTGAATGGCCTAATTCTGCTGCTCTCTCTTATGGTAGATAACCCTGATATAACTAATGCTTTGATTTCTGGCTTTATCGGTCTCATTTCCTCCTGGTTGGGATTGCATTCCCAACATTTCTGTTGTGGTTGATGTAAACTTGAAAATGGTGTTTCCTGTGAGCAAGAGTTCATCATTTTTGAGACACTAATTGGGACTTCATAACAGGAAAAGTAGAAATTCCAGCAGTTGGACCAGTATAAAGCAGCTCGTGCAGTAGCACTAGGGCAGGGGTAAGGCAGAGTAGGTCAAATATCTGAGTGCTTCCATTAGAGCATTTTCAATCATTATTCTGAGACAGCCATAAACACTGCTGACAGACATAAGCCAGGCATTAGCATGTCTCACAACTAAGGGGCTTTGTTTATCTATATTTGGAATTAAAACAATTTTGTTTGTAAAGTCCACCCTTGTTCCCAGTAGCACAGAGAGTCAAACTTTTCTTTGTCCAGTCTCCGATGGTGAGAACTCCGCCAGTCGCTGATAAATGAATGGCACTGCGATACTTGTCACATCATTCTCTGCAGGAATCCAATAGCTTGGGACCGGAGACATCACTAATCGCTTTCTTTTTATCTTCCTGCTCAAGCTCACAGGTCTTCTTCCACCAGTCTCTTAAACAATCTCCCTCAGAAGGTACTTGCAGGTCAGCTATTTTGAGCTACATTCCCAAACTATGGAATTCAATCCCAAAAGCTATAAGGGATACAGAAACTCAGTTGACATTTTTAAACTCCAGCTCAAAACCTATTTACTTAACCTTGCAATAGCAAGCATCTTTTTGTTTTTTATTTTCGTGTTTGTACTTTATCCCATTGTAAGGTACTCTGAACTACATTGTCAGTATGAAGAATGCTTTATAAATAAGTTACAATTATTATTAGTATCTATTTCATTAAGAGGATTGAAGAGCTGCTGATTTGTTTGGGCACTGTTCCATGCAGGGTAATACACCTGGTGACTTGACAATTCATCACTGGGAAAGAATGTGTTTGGGGTTGCAATGAGATGATTTTCAGAGTTTACAAAGGGAAAGCTGGAGTGATTTATCAACGCCATCTCAATCCTGAGGTACACTGCGATCTGGACTTTGTGTAAATGAAGGTCATACTGAATCAACTTTCTTTTTGGTGATGTCGTTCACATGTGAAAGCCTCCAGCAGATTTCAAAGAGATGAGTGGCAGAGCGGAGTGGGAGGTTAATTAGTGCAAAAAGCACTGGAGGAACTCAGCAAGCCGAGCAGCATCTGTGGAGGCAAAGGGTTTCGGGTTGAGACCCTGCATCAGTCCTGACTCTTGTAGGCTCTTTCCCAAAAATGTTGAGTATGCTTTTGCCTCCACAGGTGCAGCTCGCCTGCTGAACCCCTCAAGCACTTTGTTTTCTCTCTCTGCGCCAGGCTACTGTCTCGGCAGTCTCTTGTGTCTCCAGGAGGCTGATCTGGTTGGGAGGTGAATTTTGAAGGTGGGTGTAGTTTTGAAGCTGTGAGGCGTAAAGGACTGAGCAAACGTCAAAGTGCAGGTTGCAAGGCTGTCTGCAGCCTCTCTCGGAGGGCTGAGAATGGGAAGGAATGAACCAGTATTGGCAGGGTTGAAAGTGCATGCAAAGATATTGGCTTGGAGCAAAGCCAGAAATGGGAATGAGCCTGAGTAATTGTGCAGGTGGCACGTCTTTGCCCAGCACTTGATTGCATCAGCAACAGGTGTCAAGGTTGCAGTGGATGACTGGTTCCCTCTGGCATATAATATTGCTGAAATAGTGGGCTAGACTTTCAACTCACTGGGTGTTACAGAGCAGAAGTACACCCTCCACATATTGTACAACTGCATCCTGCCTTTGTTAAAACCAGAAAAATTAAACCTTGTGGTAATTGTAAAATGAGATCCAAATAAAAACTGTTCAGCCTTTCTGTATTATTATATATTGATTGTGAAGCGAAGCACAAAATCCACATCCTGCTATTGAAAGCTTCACATTCGCAGTTCTTAAATGACAAATGCGAACTGGAATCATTCCATTCTTTTTAAAAGTGCAGTAACAATTAAACTGGTAATGTGGTGCAAGTATTTGACTAGTTGATCACCAGTTGCTCTTGTTTGCAGTTAGTTTTTACTGAGTGACTTTATGTGCTGGCCATGCAGGATTGAGCAGGTCATCCCTGCCTGCATATTTCCCCCTCCCTTCATTCTTGTGTGATAAGGTGTCAGTGGAACTCAGTGCTTAGCACCATGTCAGGGTGAGTACAACATCCTTTTCCTCTTTAAAAAAAAGCAGAACCAAAAAGGGCTTCTGTGAAATTGACAATCCTTACTCTTACAGAATTATAAGTTCTCTCAGAGTACATTAAACTTTGCTTACACTTATGTCATTATCAGACCTCGGATTACTTCATTGTACTTTCATCCTGATAACTCATTCAACTCATTCAGAACACCACCGCTAAACTTTTAACAAAAACCTTCATGAGGGAGAATATCACTCCTGTTCTGGTTAGCCTGCATTGGCTTCCTGTATCTTTCAGAATTGTGTTTAAAGTTCTCTTACTTGTTTTTAAAGTTCTCAATGATATGGGACCAGAGTAAATCACAGCATCGCTTTTGTTGTACATTCCTGCTCGATCTCTCAGGTCTTCTTCTGCCTGTCTCTTAAATTTAAACGATCTCCCTCAATAGAAAATTGGCAGGTCAACTTTATTTTGAACTATGCTCCTAAACTGTGGAATCCAATACTCAAAACTATAGGGGATGCAGACTCAGTTAACACTTCTAAATCCCAGGACAAAACCTTGCTTTTTAGCTAACATCTTTTTGTGCTTTGTTTTCGTGTTTGCACTTTATCCCTTTGAAAAGCATTTTGAATTGCATCACTTGTAGGAAGAATGCTTTATATAATGCTTTAAATAAGTTATTATCTTTATTATTATTAAAATGAAACTAGATGGTAGAATGCACAATGACCATGGTGCTGCTTGTTAATTGAGAAAAGAGGATAATATTTGATCAACAATATTTAGCCAAAACCTAAAGGGCACCTGGGAGTGAGCTTCTTTCTGCATGGGTAACATGAGAAGCCATACTATAGGCTGGGAATGCAAGCCTTTAATAAGGGGAGGATTTCAAGGTTCCAATATACTTCAGCCAAGAGCAAGCTTGACAGGTTCTGCTTAAACGATTACTTTCTTCAGAGAAATGGCTGCACACTTTGAAAATTAATAGCCTTTCTAGGGATTCGTTTTAGATGAATTTTAATGAGTTGAGTTTTGTAAAGTTGTATGTTGATAAAATGGCTAGTTTTGTAACTGCTCTTTCCTGGCATGTACAGAGTGGGAGATGTGATTAGACTGTAAAAACGAGCAAATCTTTAACACTGACATATTCACTATTGTTTCACCCATAATAACAAAACCAACATATTTAAAATTTTAAGACTGACCACCTATCTGATCAAGTTCTTCTCTCTAGAAATTATTGTCATGACCATTTAAAAAAATCCACTTGGATGTTTTACTATGGGGGTAGTTTGTTACTTTCTGTGTCACGTCCGAATACCTACAGCTATTCACAACCTAGCTGGCATCAAAACCTTTTGCTACTACTGCCTCTACTCCCTCTGCACCAATGACTGTGGGGGTGGGGGGGAAGGTTAAACCTGATTCTGATTCTATTTTCTACTGGTTGAGTGAAATTTTGATAGTTGATGCATGTCATAGCGATCTTGTGATTCAAATTTTTTTGGTGAATGCTAGTAAACTTTTATTGGATAACAGAGTGTGTGGTAACATTTCACACACACACACACTCATGGGCTCGCAGTATGGGCTCCAAATAATGAACTGTTTGGTCTTGCAGCACAGAAATTCTCCTTTCTTTCAATCTGTTTTTTGTTAGGTCCTGAGAGTGCCAGCCTGATCTGTTCGTCTCTGCTGCTGCTTGCACCAGTCTGTGGAAGTGTAAAGAATTAGAATTATTCACATTTTCTTGGTGGTTACACTCCAAAAGAAATGTTTGCTGCGCTGTGCTAAGATTATGCACCTGGGAACACACCAGTCGAGACGCCTAATCCACTTTTGGCCAGTTGGAGCCTTGCAAATAATCCAGCGGAACGAAGCCATCTGCGCCATGCCCAAGAAAGCAGCTTCTGCAGTGTGTTTTACGTTAGTGCGCTCTCCGCAAAATTGCTGATTTAAAACAGGGCAGTGCATGGTCACTAAACGGTGTAACGGCTGACCTGATTTATAAAGCAAGCTGGGGCTTTCAGTTTTCAACACTGGATCTACTTATGAGGTTAGGAGGCAGACTTCCTACACTTGAGTGTTACTTATTGTTAGATAATACTCATTTAAATCATATTTATACTTGGCGGGAACCCACCAAGAAACGCAATTACCGTTTGGCTTGATCATAGATATTCTGAAACAATATTTGTGTTATAAATCCAGTGTCAATATGAGCTGAATTCAATTCATGGCTACCTCGAGGGGGCATAATTTTAAGGGGATGTGAGAGGCAGGTTTTTTATATGGAGAATGGTATGGTGTATGGAACCTGCTGGTAGAGGCTGATACATTAGGGACATTTAAGAGACTCTTAGATCAGCTCATGGATGATACAAACTTTTCGATTATTTTATTTTTATTTTGAGATACAGCACAGTAAGAAGCCCTTTCGCGCTGCCGCCAATTACATCTATGTGACAGCATCTTCCTAACAGCACTGTGGGTGCACCTACACCTCAGGGACTGCAGTAGTTCAAGAAGGCATCTCATTAATACCTTCTCAAGGGCAGCTGAGGATGGGCAATAAATGCTGGCTTGGCTGGTGGCGGCCAAATCTCATAAATGAATAAATTTTTAAAAATGTGACCAATAAACCTACTGACTCGTATGTCTTTGGAACATGGGGGGAAACCAGAGCACCTGGAGGAAACCTATGCATACAAGCTCCTTACATGTAGAGGCGGGAATTGAACCCTGGTTGCTGGTGCTTTAAGATCATTATGCCACTGTGTAAATGAAGATCTAAACGAGAGGAAAGGGTTAGATTAATCTTAGAGTATTTAACAGATCAGCACAACATTGTGGGCTGAAGGGCCTGTTTGGTGCATTAATGATCTATGTTCAATAAAAAATATAAATAATACCACTAAAGAAGGACATTTCTTGCAACTCTGAAGATTTTTGCTATGATGTAAAGCTGTGAATGTTTTACAAATAGTTTGCAAAAGAGCCTCCCTCCCAATGCCCTCTCTGCAATAAGCACCACTGGATTTGCACTTCATCCAACTTAATGGTTTAAAACTCGACAGAGAATTGGTTCATAACCCCTTTGGCCAATACTTCTACATTAAGGAATGTCACTTGCTGGATATGGCATTTGAAACAATGAAATTGTTGCTGAAATGAAGCTTACGGACTGAGCTTAAGTTACCACTCAATGCACTTTAGTAAACTATTTAAGAACTTTTTAAAAGCTATTTATTAATGCTTTTTGGGAGGGTGATTTTAGATGCATATCATATTTATACTGAGTTAAATACTGTATGTAATTAGTTTTGCTACAGTAAGTGTATGGGACACTGGAAAAATGTTGAATTTCCCCTTGGGGATGAATACAGTATCTATCTATCTATCTATCTAAAAGTATAAAGGAGGAACCTGAGAACAAAGGAAACATGAATGGTTATTGGGAATGGACAGGAGATAAGGAAGCCTATACTGGAACTTAGATGTCCTCAGTATTGAGGCCACAAAGAAGTGGAGCCATCATTAAGGATCCCCATCATCCAGTACTTGCTACTATCACAGGGAAGCTACAGGAGCCTGAAGACACACACTCAGCACTTTAGGAACAGCTTCTTCCCCTCCGCCATCAGATTTCTGAACGAACAATGAACCCATGAACACCACCTCACTATTTTTTTGCTCTCTTTTTGCACTACTTATTTAATTTAATTTGATAATTTATATTTCTTCTTGTAATTTGTTGCTTTTTTAATGTGTTGCACTGAAATTCTGCCACAAAACCACTAATGTCAGGACATATGTCAGTGATATTAAACCTGATTCTGATTCTGATTGTGAAGAGTCAGATGGGAGCAGGGATAGGAAGTATTTGTCTCCTCAACCCACGTAGTTAGGTCATATCCAGTCCGTTTCTGTCATTTTCTCACAGTGATTCCATCGTTCATTGCATCCAACAAGAGTCCATCAATTCCAGCTTTAGTTTTTGGAATTAGTCTGTTTTAGGTCTGCAGATGATGTTATATTCAGAGTGGTAACAGGACAATAGTCTCGAAAGGTGTTATGAACATTGGCACCATACTAGTTTATTATTGAATGACAAGATGAAATTAAAGCCTTCAGCTTGCTCTAGTTGTATAAAATAGAATTCACAAAGAGGATTTTGTTTGAACTGTGTATTTTTGCCTGTGGGATTTGTAATTTCATTTTATTTATTTAGAAGTAATAGGCCTTTCCGGCTCTTTGAGCTGTGCTGCCAGCCACCCACCACTTTAACCCCAGCCTTATCACAGGACAGTTTACAATGACTAATTAACCTATTAAATGGTCCGTCTTTGGACTGTGGGAGGAAACCTACCAGAGCACCTGGAGGAAAATCGTGTGTTCAGACTCCTTATAGGTGATGTCAGAATTGAACTCCGAACTCTTGACGACCTGAGCTGTAATAGCACTGCGTGAACCCCTATGCCACCGAAACGCCCACATAGTCTTTCTTCATATAGGCATCCAGTCACCTCCTTAAATTCTCCCTCAGAGACTTTGAAGGTTCTTACTTCCTCTGTGAAATACGCTTCTGTCAATACTTACTGTGTGAATGGGACGTAGATTTACATTGACTGGTACAATCAGTGGATGTTAGATCATTAAGCTCACATACTGACTCACTTGTGAGTCTGTGCAGACACACTTTCAATCTCTCTTCCTGTTCAGCTCTCCATGCGCCTTTGGAACAATTCATTCAATAACAGTAGCCTGCCCTTGCTGTCGAAACCCTGCGTTGGGAATAATCTGCAGTCTCTTGTGTCTCCTTTTAATTTAATGTCTGGCATGTGCTGATGCCATTAGAAGACTGAGGGAGATACAGTTATCTAGAAACAACAACTCAGGTTCAGTTTATTGTCTTAAGTGCAAATACTGGGAGGTACAAATGCAGTTAAAAACTTGCTTACACCAGCATCACAGACACATAGATTTAGACACCACACAGAACATAAATTTGATCATAGTGAAGAAAAATACTGTAGAGCAAAACAGAACTGCAGGAAGTAAAACACAGTCAGAGTCTAGTCCATGGTTGCGTGTCTGCAGTGTTCCATTTGCTGAGGAAGGATTAGGGTTATGCAGGTTAGTTCAACAACCTGATGGCTGTAGCTGTACTTGAAGCTGGACATGAGGATTCTGTACATTCTGCCTGACTGGTGAGAAGGCATGATTGGCCGTGTGTGGGTCCTTGATGATTAGACGCCGCCTTTTTCAAATAAGATTGGAATGAAAGATAGAAAGGAAGATTTGCATTTATTAAGTGCTTTGCACATCCCTTTCAGGACATCTCGAAGCACTTTGTTGGTGGTTGCTTTAGTAATATGATAAATGCTGTAGGGAATTTTGCTCATTGCAAAACCTCACAAACAGCAGAGAAAGGAGTGTAAAAAAATTACTCAGTAATTAGTTGTATTGATGTTCTCTGAAGATCACTCTCCTTTGAAACAGTGACATGACAAAGCAAGAATGGGCTCTGGCTGGTATTCTATCCAAACCTCTGATAGTCAGAGCACTGTGGTGGTGGCATCCGTCGGTCTTGAGAGACCATGGATCTGCACCTGGAGTTTCCAGGGCGCAGGCTTGGGCAGGGTTGTATGGGAGACCAGCAGTTGCCCAAGCTGCAGGCCTACCCCTCTCCACGACACCGATGTTGTCCAAGCGAAGGGCACTAGGACCCATGCAGCTTGGCACCGGTGACGTCGCAGAGCAATGTGTTGTTAAGTGCCTTGCTCAAGGACACAAACATGCTGCCTCAGCTGAGGCTCGAACCAGTGACCTTCAGGTTACTAGTCTGAAGCCTTGCTCACTAGGCCACGTGCCAACTGCACTAAAAAATGGGTATCGTGGTCAATGTGGAGCAGCTGGGCCAGAGGGAACGTTTCCATGCTGTATGACATAAAATATCCGCTTCCTACTTATGATTGACTCTATGGCTTAAACTTGCATGTTTTCCTTCTGTCTGGTCTACAAGGATGCTCTTTACATCAGAACTTCCCAATCTAATATCGCTTAAGTAACAGAGACTCCTGGGAGGCATCTAGAACATGGATAAGACTTGCCCGGCTCCAGTCCAACCCTTTCCTGAAAATTACAGAAATTTATATTCTAGATGACTACATCTTCCTTGTTCTGTAATTGCAATAGTACATACCAGACATTGGGTTAATAGGAGATACAAGAGACTGAAGATTAATCCTGATATGGGTTGCACCTGAAATGCTAAACAGTGAGAATCTTGAACTGAGCACGGGAGGAGTAATTCAGAAAAAAATAGGATTGATAGTAAGACAATGGCAGAGGTCTCAACCAGAGAATGAATCAGCTGAATTTTCTCAAGAGTAGTTGTGAAGTTAAAAGCAATTCATGAGATTAGTCTCTAGGTGATAAGGGTCCTTGGGGTAATGAACTATCGACATTCTTTCCCAAACAAAGATGGAAATTGGAGCTTGTTGCGGTCTTTGGCAATGTGTCTTCTGAGACTTGTGTTCCAACCAAGCCACAAGTCTCTGACCATCTATTGCTAAGTGAAAGAGCAGTGATAGTAACTGGTCTGTTAGCATTTATGTAATCTGTTGAATCATGCTTTCATTGGTGTTTGGATCTTGAGTGACTAATGGTGTCCAATAGGCTAATAGGACGTATGAGGATTCTGTATCTGGAGAGTCCAGAATCAAACAGATGAACATGGTTCTTGGTTTGATTTCTGGTCTGGCCTGTGTTACTTGTTCAGATCCATGGTAGTAATGGTATTCTTTAGGTGATCACTTTATGCTGGGATAAGGTTGGACTGGAATTGGCCAAGTCTTATCCTTGTTCTAGATCAGGGGTTCCCAACCAGAAAGGTAGATGATATTTTATAGAGTCATAGAGCCATGCAACATGGAAACATGCCCTTTGGCCCAACTGGTCCATGTTGATCAAGAAGCCCACCTTAGCCATTTGCCCATGTTTGGCCCATAACCCTATAAACCTTTACTATGGTTGTACATGTCCAAGTGTCTTTTAAATGTTAATGTATTTGCCTCAACTACTTCCTCTGGCAACATTTGCAGACCACCCTCTGGGTGAAAAGATTACTCCTCCTCTTCTATATTCTCCCACTTACTTTAAACCTATGCCTCTACTTCTTGATTCCTCAACACTGGGACAAAGGTTCTGCGTATTTGTCCTATATATGCCCCTCAAGACTGTGTGTGCCTCTATAAAATAATTTCCTCAGTCTCCTATGCTCTAATTTATTTTAGTTTTCATTGCAAGAGGCTTTGAGTATAGGTGTAAGGATGTCTTAACGGTTATACAGCACATACTAAGAGTAATGTGTGTAGCTTTGAATTCTTTACCTAAGAAAGGATACGATAAGTAAATCTGCAGATTACACAAAAGTCGGTGGTGCTGTGCTTAGTAAGGATAAAGGGAATATGTATAACAAAGTTTCACTGAGGAGTCCTAGGTTGGTGGGATAGTTTTGGAAAAAAAAAAGGTTGGGATGACCAGAATTGCACTTGCTAATAAGAAGGTAAATACAAATCAGGATGGAAGAAGGACCAGGGCGTTTGGGGAGAGAGCAAAACTACTGCGTGGAGATAGATAACTGTGATTACATCGAATGATGGATCAGCTCTATGGGTTGAATGGCCTGCCTGTGTTCCTACTTTCTATGTTTCTATGGGTATTTAGAGGAAGTGGGTTGAAGATCCTATTTCTCCTCTGTACGGCTCTTAAGACTCCACGAGTATATCTGAAATTTTGATGATGGTAGAGAAACACTTTTTCCAAGTGAGATGGAATTCCATATCACATAACAGAATGCAAGGAAATCAGAAGTATACTGTCCAAAAGTCTTTGGTGCATATATAGCTAGGGTGCCTAAGACTTTTGCACAGCGCTGTATATTATCCCTTTTCCAATTACCAAATACAGTGGCATGCAAAAGTTTGGGTGCCCCGGTCAAAATTTCTGTTACTGTGAGTAGTTAAGTGAGTAGAAGATGAATTGATCTCCAAAAGTCATCAAGTTAAAAATGAAACATTCTTTTCAACATTTTAAGCAAGATTAGTGTATTATTTTTGTTTTGTACAATTTTAGAGTGTGAAAAAAAGGAAAGGAGCACCATGCTAAAGTTTGGGCACCCCAAGAGATTTGAGCACTAAGGTCTCAGACCTTAATTAGCTTGTTAGGGCTATGGCTTGTTCACAGTCATTGTTCCAGGTGATGCAAATTTCAAAGCTTTATAAATACCCTGACTCCTCAAACCTTGTCTCAACAATCAGCAGCCAGGGGCTCCTCTAAGCAGCTGCCCAGCACTCTGAAAATTAAAATAAATGATGCCTACAAAATAGGAGAAAGCTAGAAGAAGAGAGCTAAGCATTTTCAGGTCGCCGTTTTCTCAGTTTGTAATGTAATTAAGAAATGGAGTTTACAGAAACGGTGGAGGTCAATTTGAGGTCTGGAAGACCAAGAAAACTTTCCAAGAGAAGTGCTCGTAGGATTGCTAGAAAGGCAAATCAAAACCCCTGTTTGACTGCAAAAGACCTTCAGGAAGATTTAGCAGACTCTGGAGTGGTGGTGCACTGTTCTACTGTGCAGCGACACCTGCACAAATATGACCTTCACGGAAGAGTCATCAGAAGAAAACCTTTCCTGCATCCTCACCACAAAATTCAGCATCAGAAGTTTGCAAAGGAACATCTAAAACAAGCCTGATGCATTTTGGAAACAAGTCCTGTGGACTGATGAAGTTAAAATAGAACTTGTTGGCCGCAATGAGCAAAGGTATGTTTGGAGAAAAAAGGGTGCAGAATTTCATGAAAAGAACACCTCTACAACTGTTAAGCACGGGGATTGATCGATCATGCTTTGGGCTTGTGTTGCAGCCAGTGGCACGGGGAACATTTCACTGGTAGAGGGAAGAATTAATTCAATTAAATACCAGCAAATTCTGGAAGCAAACATCATACCATCTGTAAAAAAACTGAAAATGGAAAGAGGATGGCTTCTACAACAGGATAATGATTCTAAACACACCTCAAAATCCACAATGCACTACCTCAAGAGGCGCAAGCTGAAGGCTTTGCCATGGCCCTCACAGTCCCCCAACCTAAACATCATCGAAGATCTGTGGATAGACCTCAAAAGAGCAGTGCATGCAAGACAGCCCAAGAATCTCACAGAACTAGAAGCCTTTTGCAAGGAAGAATGGGCAAAAATCCCACAAACAAGAACTGAAAGACTCTTAGTTATTTTGAAACTGTAAAAGATGGAAATAAAAAATTAATCTTGTTTAAAATATTAAACAAATATGTCATCTTTAACGTTATGCCTTTGAGAAATCAGGTCATCTTTTACTCGCTTAGCTATTCACAGTAACAGATATTTTGACCGGGGGTGCCCAAACCTTTGAGTGCCACCTAATACATATGAGCTAATATTAGGCTATGTACTCTTATTTCTGTTTCCAAACCACTTCCCTATTTTGCAAAAGTCTTAGGCACCCTAGCTGTATACTGTATATATTCGCCCAAGATTCTTGCACAGTACTGTATATTTGGTGATTTAAGCCTTGTGATGGAAAACAGATGTCTCATTGCCAATGGGGCAGGAGATAGCTTCATGCCGATGAAGATAAGATACAACTGATCCTGGCAGTTGGGAAAGATCTGCACCAAACCTGACAGCCATGGAATTCCTCCAGCGACAGAAGGAGATATCTGGAAAGATTGGGTGAGATGGCATATCTTTCTTTACTGGATGATGAATGGCACTTAATAAACGTCTCAGAATGGGTCAATGCAGCTTCACAAGAAAGAGCTTGAACTGCTGAGGAAGAGAGAGTGCTTTGTTTAGTGTAAAGAACTGAACAGGTATTTGCACTCGCCAATTGAGCCGCTTTGATCGGATGCATCATTTTGTCAGCTGTCCTTTCTCCAAGGTGGGTATTGGGACATAATGACAGGCACAACTGAGCCTCACTGACAGATTAATTTAGACGATATTCCAACCCTGTCTTTGGCCTTCAGTCTGTCATTAGCCATTCAGCTGGCCAAAGGATCGTGGAAAAATCATGTGCTATCCTCTAGAGAAACTGCAGAGGTTTTTGCTTTCACAGAACCTGAGAATCCAACAGCACAAGTCAGGCAGTCACTGTTCAGTTTGTGCTGACATATGCTTTAGCTTTAAGCCAATTGTTCTTTAAGTGGGGGGGGGGGGGCAGCTGGTGATACTTCAGGAGTTCAGGAACTCGAGCATTTGAGCTCAGGCACGCTGGAACTGTGAAATAAACAGAAGCTTTCGTCACTGTGGTTTCTGGGAGGTTAAAAAGGGAATCTCACTGTCACTACCATTCTCAAGAAACAACCAGTTAAAAAGAATTATGATTAACCTGTGTTTCTTGGGGAGTTTAAAAAATGTCCAGAATGCTGATGTCATCGTCAGGGGAGCTGGCTGAGATGGATTTGCTGAGTATTAATAGTGCAAAGGAACTTAAATGACTTCAGTAAATCATTCATAGTAACCCTCAGCAATCTCACCATTTCAACTCTGTTTGTTGATTCGGTTCCTCTGCCCTGGCAGGCACGGCAATTCCTCCATGCCATCATGCTGATAGCAACTGTCCCATAATCCTTATCTGGAGCAGCAGAGAGAGCGAAAGAGAGAGAGAGAAAAAAAATGACATGAAAACTAACAAAGAATCTTAATGTCGGCTACAAATTATTTGGTTGTTTTTTTTTGCAAGAGTGTAGGAAGTATGATTCTGTTTGGCAATTGATTAGTTCTAAATGAGCTCCTGCCCTGTGTCTAACTGCACCTTTCCTGCTCGCAGTAGCAGAGAAAACTGCACTGTGCTGTGCAGTATCACTATCAATGTGGGATCTCAACTCCATTCCATCCCCCTTGGTTCAGTCCCTTCCCACCTACACCCATGATACTTCTCAGGATCTTGATTTCCTCAACAACTTTCAGTTCCCTGGCCCTGACTGCCTCCTGTTCACCATGGATGTCCAGTCCCTATAGGCTTCCATTCCCCATCAAGAAGGCCTTAAAGCTCTCTGCTTCTTTCTCAACAAAATATCCAATCAGTTCTCCTTCAGCACCATCCTCCTCCATCTGGTAGACTTGGTCCTCACCCTCAGCACTTTTTCCTTTGACTCCTCCCACTTTCTTCAAACTCAAGGGGTAGCCATGGGCATCTACATGGGCCCCAATTATTCCTGCTTTTTCATTGGCTATGTAGAACAGTCTAGGTTCTAACTCTGCCCTTGTAATGCTCCCCAATTCTTCCAGCATAGATTGACGACTGTTTTGGGGTTGATTCATCAATTTCATCAACTTTGCCTCCAACTTCCATCCTGCCCTTAAAACCACTTGGTCCATTTTTGACACCTGTCTCCCCTTTCTTGATCTCTCTGTCTCCATTTCTGGAGATAAACTGTCTTCTGACATCTTTTCTAGACTTACCAATTCCTGTAGTTATATTGGCTATAACTCTTCACGCAATGACTCCCGTAAAATGCTATTCCCTTTCCTCAGTTCCTTTGTCTCTGCTGCATCTTTTCCCAGAAAGAGGCTTTCCTTGCCAGGACATCAGAGATTTCTGCCTTTTTCGAAGAACAGGGGTTTTCCTTCCTCCACCATTGATACTGCCCTCTCTTGCAACTCATCCATTTCCTGGACATTCGCACTCACCCCATCTTCCCGTCGCCTTAACAGGGATAGTGTTCCTCTTGACTTCACCTACCACCCCGTGAGCCTCCGCATACAACACACCAATCTCTGCAACCACTGCCATCTCTAAAGGGATCCTATCACCAAGCACATCTTTACCTCCCCCGCCATTCTCCACTTTCCTCAGAGGCAGCTCCCCCTGTGATTCCCTTGTCCATTCATCCCTCCCTCTTAGTACATATCCCCGAAGTGACAGAAATGCTACACCTGCCCACTCACCTCTTCCCTCACATCCATTCAGAGCCTCAAGAAGTCCTTGCAGAGGAGGCAACTCTTTACCGGCAAATCTGTTGAGGTTGACTATTGTATCCAGTGTTCCTGATGCGGCTTCCTCAATATCAGAATCAGGTTTCCTATCACCAGTGTATGCTGTGAAATTGGTTAACTGTATAGCAGCAGTACAATGAAATACATGATTAAAAAAAATGAGTTACAGCAACTATATATATGCCTATTAAATAGTTAGGTTAAAAGAGCTGGGGCGAAAAAGCAGAAATAAAAGAGTAGTGAGGTAGTGTTCATGGGTGCAATCTCCATTTAGAAATTGGATGGCAGAGAGGAAGAAGCTGTTCTTGAATTGCTAAGTGTGTGCTCTCAGGCTCCTGTATGGTAACAAAGAGAAGTGGGCATGTCCTGGGTGGGTGGGGAATCTTTAATGATGGACACCGCTAAGGCACCACTCCTTGAAGATGTCTGGGATACAATACAGGCTAGTACCATGACGGAGCTGACTAATTTTATAAGTTTCTGCAGCTTACTGTACTTAGGTCTGAGCTGGATGCCACATATTGATGCAGTTATAAAGAAGGCAAGACATCACTGTCTGTATGGGGGCAGGGGCTACTGCACAAAATTGATCTTGTGCAATACCCCCCCACGTACCAGACAGTGATGCAGCCAGTTAGAATGCTCACTGAAGTTTATTTGTAGAAGTTTTCGGATGTTTTAGTTGACACCCCAGACCTCCTCAAACTCTGAATGAAATGTAGCCACTGTCTTGTCTCCATTACAGCTGCACCCAAATGTTGCATCCAGGTTAAGTCATCAGAGACATTGGTGAGACCAGACATAAATCGGGGTACCGCTTTGTCAAGTACCTCCACTCCATCTGCCAGAAGCGGATTTTCCCAATGCCCAACAGTTTCAATTACTATTCCCATTCCTGTTCCAACATGTTGGTCCATGGTCTCCTCTTTTACCATGATGAAGCCACTCTTTGATTGGAGGAGCAACTCCTTATAATCCATCTAGGTTGCCTCCATCTTGATGGAATGAAGATCAATTCTCCTTCCAGTAAAAATTTGCCTCCCAATCTCCTTTTCTTCTATTCCCCACTTTCACCCTTTACCACTCCTCCTCACCTGCCTAGCACCTCCCTCTAGTGTGCCTTCTTCTTTTCTTCCTCTCCTATCAGATTCTTCTTTTCCAGCTCTTTACCTTTCCCATCCACCTGGCTTCACCTATAACCTTCTTGCTAATCCCCTTTCCCCTCCTCCCACCTGTTTATTTGATGTCTGTCCCTTTCCTTTCCTGTCCCGAAGAAGGGTTTTGGCCTGAAACATCGACTGTTTGTTCCTCTCCGTAGTTGCTGCCTGACCTGCTGAGTTCTTCCAGCATTTTGCATGTTTATAACTTGTGTTTATAACTTTCTTCTTAGTCTGTCTTCCCTTCCACTCCCACACCACCACCCAGCACAAAGCAGCTCGCTGCTTGCTCCAGTTGGCTGCATGAGAACAAAGCCACCTTTTTTTGGAAATGAATCAGCCTTCCGATAGTTTTGTCTCAACCTGGGGTATGTCTCCACAACTCTTGGGTGCTCACATATCTGCTGTACCTTCATGCACAAATTTTTCTGGTGAATATCTGTTTACTTTATTTAGAGATACAGCATGGAACAGAGCCTTCTAACCCAATGAGTCGCGCTGTCTAGCAACCCATCTATTTAACCCTAGCCTAATCACAGGACAATTTATAACCACCAATTGAACTTCTAACCAGTATGTCTTTGGACTGTGGGAGGAAACTGGAGCATCTGGAAGAAACCCATGTGGTCATGGGAATAATAACATACAAACTTTCTACAGACAGCGGCAGAATTAAACTCCAAATTCCAATTCCCAGAGCTATTCTATTGTTGTACTAACTGCTACACTACAATGGGGCTCTATTTGTTTCTTACTCTTATTTTTTCACAACTTTGAATAAGGCCTTTGAGCTGTTGAGTCCGTGCTGCCTCTCAAAACACTCCCATCAATCTCACTTCCTATTTTATTTTCCTGTAATCTCAACAATCTCCACTCCCCTGCCACCCATTTGTTCTAGTGGATTTAAGGGAGCCAATTAACCTACCTACCTACATGACAACCTATATGTGGGTTGTTGGGAACATCAGAATTGCTTGATTGTTTAGAAACTGCTTTGGGACATTCTAAGGTTATAAAAAGGCAGTGTGGATGGAAAACTATCTATCTTGCTTTCTGCGGAGGCCAAATCATCTTGCCATAAGACCGTAAGATATAGAAGCAGAATTAGGCCATTTGACCCATTGAGTCTGCTCCTCCATTTCATCATAGTTGATCCAATTTTCCTGCCTTCCAGCCCCAGCCTCCTGCCTTCTCCCCATATCCCTTCATACCTTGACCAGTTGAGAATCTATCAACCTCTGCCTTAAATATACATAAAGACTTGGCCTCTATAGCTGCCCGTGGCAACAAATTCCACAGATTCACCACTCTGGCTAAACAAATTCCTGCTCATCTCTGTTCTAAAAGGACACCCCTGTATTCTGAGGCTGTGTCCTCTGGTTCTAGACTCTCCCACCATAGGAAGCACCTTCTTCACATCCACACTATCAAAATCTTTCAACATTTGATAGGTTTCAGTGTCACCCCTCATTCTTCTGAACTCTGGTGAGTACAGGCCCAGAGCCATCAAAGGTTCTTCATTTGATAAGCCATTCAATCATTTTCGTGAACCTCCTTTGAACCCTTTCCAATGTCAGCACATCTTTTTCTTAGATAAGGGCTCAAAACTGCTGACAATACTCTACCAGTACTTTATAAAGTCTCAACATTACATCCTTGTGGTTTGTTGGTTAGTAGTCTAATGCAGAGGACTCATCACCGATGATGCTACCATGGTAGAGTAGGAGTTGGGCGAGACTATTTGGCCACTTAGATCAGTTTTACCGATTGATGAGGGCGTGGGTTACCAGTGTGCTAAGGGTGCTATCTCTTTTGGAAGGCAGGATCTGTAGCACTCCAACTTTCCATCCCAACACCCCTGCTTGCATACAAACCACTCATGTTTTGGTGATTAAATCAGTAACACCAGTAAGACGATGTTATTTGGGATGTAGCAAGTGTCAGTTGCATCTAATGGCTTTCACAATTTGACTGAAGAAGCTTTGCTGATGTAAATTAGATAAGAGGCTAATAAAGTGAGTTGGGACAAGTGCGACCTTTTTAATATTGAGAAGATGAAGTGCATTGTTAGAGCTGGGATGGTGCTGGCAAACAAGCTCTGAACGTGGATCAACTGGGACGTAGTTAATTTTGATTGGTAAATCAGAGGAGACAGTGCTGTTTCAATTAATTATCATAGAGCCGCTCCAAGATTAATCCTCTCATTCACAATTAAGCTAATTTACTTAACCTTGTTGCTTGACCTTAATAAAACAAAAGCAGGCATGCACACCAAAAAAAAAGCAGAAATCAATTTAATGAGATTAAGAAATAACTACAAACACAGAGAGAAAAAATCAATGCTGCAGAATATACAGTAGCTAAAGCACAAGGTTTCGGCTGTCCAGATGTAGACTGGGATTCCAGTGATAAAAATGGCGAAGAAGGACTTTCTCCATCTGCCTGCTTCTAAAGTTCAAAGAAAAATTTATTATCAGGTACATACATGTCACCAATGCAATCCTGAGATTCTTTTTCCTGCGGGCATTCTTCAGCAAATCTACAGAACTGTAACTGCAAACAGGATCAGTGAAAGAGCGAGAACATAGAAGACAACAAACTGTGCAAATGCAAACATTAATAAATAGCAAAAAATAATAACAGCATGAAGTAACAAGGTAAAGAGTCCGTAAAGTGAGATCATTGATTGTGGGAACATCTCAATAGATGAGTGTAGTTATCCGCTTTTGTTCAAAAGCCTGATGGTTGAGGGGTAGTATCTGTTCTTGAACCTGGTGGTATGAGTCCTGAAACTCTTGTATCTTCCACCTGTGGCAGCAGTGAGAAAAGAGCACGGCCTGACTGGTGACCATCTTTGCCATTGGATACTTCTTTTCAGTGTTTCATGTCGATCAATGGTTGGAAGGGCTTTACCCATGATATTCTGGGCCGAATCCACTATCTTTTGTAGGATGTCTTACCCAGTGCGGAAGGAGGTATGGACTTAGTCCTGGAAAACAAACCTGAGGAACTGGTACAAGAATCAGTAAGGGAACATCCAGGATACAGTAATCATAGGACTTAGAAACATTGTGGAAAAGAGTATATGTCAGAAGTAGTTAATCAGACAAGGGCATGCTTCTATGGGATGAGAATAATCTGGCCCTGGAAAAACTGTAATTGATCAGTGGCAATAATTGGACAGACTTGACCTTATTAATTATAAAGAAGAGAAAACAGTAGATGCTGGAAATCAAAGTAATACACACAAAATGCTGGAGGAACTCAGCAGGCCAGGCAGCATGTATGGAAAAGTGTAAACAGTTGATGTTTCAGGCCAAGAGTGTTCATCAGAACTGGAAAAGAGAGATGAGAAGTCAGATTAAGAAGGTGGGCAGGAGGGAAGGAAGAAGTACAAGGTAGTATGTGATAGGTGAAATTGGGATTGGGGAAGGAGTGAAGTGAAGAGCTGGGAAGTTGATTGACAAAAGAGATAAAAGGTTGGAGAAGGAGGAAATCTAACAGGAGAGGACAGAAGGGGAGGGGGAGGAGCACCAGAGGCAGGTGATGGGCACGTAAGGAGATAAACTGAGAAAGGAAAATGGTAATGGGGAATGGTGACGGAGGGGGTGCAATTATCAGAAGTTTGAGAAATTGATGTTCATACCAACAGGTTGGAGGCTACCCAGATGGAATATAAAGTGTTGCTCCTCCAACCTGAGTGTGGCCTCATTATGACAGTGGAGGAGACTATGGATGGACATACAGGTAGATTCCTATGAGGGAAAAGTGTAATAAGGGCAGGGCTGTTTGGGTGACGAGAGAGCGAGTTAAAATAGAGTAGAATGGAACAGCATTTGACAGATGCCAGGCAAATGAGAACCAGGCTGACTGCAGCAAGAAATTAAAACACAAACCAAATGAGGAAAACTGGCAGCAGATACAAAATGGAATCCAAATGTATTGTTTTGGTATATGAACAGGAAAAGGATTGCAGGAAAGACTAAGGAGGAAGTCTACATCTGGAAGCAGACAGCTTGGCTAAACATGAATGATTACATTCCATCAGTTTTCATCAAGGGAGAACCACAAACAAGAGAAAATCTGCAGATACAAAATGCTGGTGGAATACAGCAGGCCAGGCAGCATCTATAGGAAGAAGCACTGTCGACGTTTCGGGCTGAGACCCTTCGTCAGGACTGTTTGAATTTCCAGCATCTGCAGATTTCCTCATGTTTGCTTTTTAAAATCTGCTGATGCTGGAAATCCAAGCAACACACGCAACATGCTGGAGGAACTTAGCAGGCCAGGCAGCACCTATGGAAATGAGTACAGTTGACATTTTGGGCAGAAACGTCGACTGTACTTTTTTCCACAGACGTTGCCTGGCCTGCTGAGTTCCTCCAGCATTTTGGGTGTGTTGCTCACCAAGGAAGACGATGCTTCTGGAGTCTCAGCAAAGGAAGATACGACAGGGACTCGGCACAGAATATAAAGTGGTGCGGAGGAGATACAACAAAAGCTAGCTGCACTTAAAACGGATAAATCACCTGGTCCAGATGGGATATGTCATAAGTTGTTGTGGAAAGTCAGACAGGAAACTGAACATCACTGGTTTGACCGCAGCTGGAGTCATATGTCCAGTTCTTGGAGCTACATTTGGGAAAGATGTCAAGGTTTTAGAGAGGTTGTGTATGAGGTTTATTGAAATGATTCCAAGTTTAAGTAACTCCAGTTACCCTACAGATAAAAAAAGCAAGGATTATTATTGGAAAAGAGGAGATTGTGAGGGTTTATAATAGAGGTATTTAATTTCAAGGAACGGCAAACACAGAGAGATAGAGGGAGAGTTTCTTCTCATTGGTGAATGGGTAAGAATGAGGGGAGGGCGAAATAAAAGCAGAAGCTTTGGAGGTCTTCAGCAGATCAGGTAGCATCTGTGGGAGAGAGATACATAATCAGCAGAAGACATTGATGACAATTCATCTGGCATTTATGTGACTCCAGACACCACTATGTGATTGACTCTTACTTTCCTTCTGAAATGTCTTAGTTGCCACTTGTGTTGGGCAATAAATGCTAACCTTGCCAATGATGTCCTGAAGCTTCAATTGAGATGAAACATAAAAGAACTTAGAACACCAAATACACACAATGTGTTGGAGGAGCTCAGCAAGCCAGGCAGCATCTATGGATGGGAATAAACCGTTGACATTTTGGGCTAAGACCCTACATCAGGACTGGAAAGGAAGAAGCGGGTAGGGGTGTTGTATTGTGTATTACGACACGATATTTATTTGAGAAAGCAAATGTGGAAACTTTCCCCCCAAATTCTCTCTACTAAGTATTCACATTTTCTAAAAGGATATATGATAATATATTCAGCTATACCCCTCACCCCACAATTTTACAAAGGTATTGCAGTGTTTTCAAAGGCTTTAGCTTGATAAGACAGGACACTGTTTAAGTGATTGTGGTGTTATCATTGATTACCTGCAATATCCAACCATGTCCCGTGACAACATTATCAGGGCTTGAATTTACCCTTTAGCAAAAGGTTAAGGCCAAAGGGCCAATTGTGAAACACTAACGCAATGATTTCTGCAGTGTGGGAATGGTTTAGATAGCTGAACCAGAAGACCATTTCCAATACAAACAGCCAGAAGGCTCCATGTGCTTGCCTGATAGTGGAGGGCAATGCTTTAGGAGCCAAAGCACATATATACCCGTTGTTTATCAGTTCCACAGGATTTAGTGGAGACAAGTTTGATTAATGATTAAATGTTCTGCTGTTTGTTTTTGTTTTTTCTTCTGTATGAGTTGACTTTTTTACTTCTTGTTGTGACAGTGTTGCCCTGTTTTTAGTTTGCTAGTGAAAGGCGTCAGGGCTCTGCTGTGGAGGAACATGCAACCGTATCTGCATGTGGAAAATGAAGTGGGCCTTTAGAGATTTGCTGACTGTTTTTTAGAAAGTGTAACGTTGAGCTAATGATTCCATTTATAATAAAAAATGAAGGGAAACATTGTCTTTCTTAACTTGATTAAGCATGCAATACTGTGATGAATTAGTCTGGAACTCAAGCCCATTTTAGCTTAGACCATAAGACTCTAGGACATAGGAGCAGAATTAGACCATTTGGCCCATCGCTTTTGCTCTGCTATTTCATCATTCCTTTTATTCTCCCTCTCAACCCCATTCTCCTGCTACCTTCCCGTAACCTTCGACATCCTTACGAATCAAGAACCCATCAAGTCAAGTCAAGTCAACATCAAGTCAAGTCACTTTTATTGTCATTTCGACCATGACTGCTGGTACAGTACATAGTACAGCCTCCACTTTAGATGTAGCCAGTGACGGCCTCCACAGCCGTCTGTGACAATGAATTCCACAGATTCACCACCCTCTGGCTAAAGAAATTCCTCCTCGTCTCTGTTTTAAATGGGCATCTCTCTAATCTGTTTGTTCAAGAAGCAATTTGCCGTGAAGTGATTTTCTCACAAAGGCTTCTTAATCAAGGCACCTGACTGATTTGCAGCAGCAGGAAATCGAACACCAGATCAGTTTAAAGCAGACAGTTCACTGCCACACTGTGTACGGGTCCGCTGGATCCTGACACCTGGGTGAACACAAGGTTAAGGTGCAGGAAGTGGATGAGTAGAGGATCAGAATGGTAACTTTCAGTCAGTAACTTCCAAAGTGGAACAGCTGTCACCCATCTCCGGCCCTTTATCTCACTCCCCAAAAAAAACTTCCCAGCTTTTTACTTCACCCACTTCCCCCTCTCCCTGTTTCACCGATCGCCTACCACCTTGTACTTCTTCCTCTCCACGTCCACCTTCTTACTCTGACTTCTCTTCCTTTCCAGTCTTGATGAAGGGTCTTGGTCTGAAATGTCGACTTCTTACTCTATTCTATACATGCGGCCTGGCCTGCTGAGTTCCTCCAGCATTTCATGTATGTTCCACTATTATTGGGGTAGGAAATCTGCCTACCTCACGGTAATGACAGAGCAGAAGGGTGGAACTACTTGAGTGGTCGGTCCTTCAAAGGGCACAATGCAATTGACTACTTCTGTACCTGTTAATACCAAATATCCACTCAGAGGTCACTTTATTAGGTATATCTACTCAATTGAATTGACTTTATTACTTACATCCTTCATATACAGGAGGAGTAAAAATCTTTACCCGCTCGTTACTGCAAATGTTTAATCAACCAATTATGTGGCAGCAACTCAATGCATAAAAACATGTAGATATGGTCAAGTGATTCGACTGTTGTTCAGCCCAAACATCAGAATGGGGAAGAAATGTGACCGGGGAATGATTGTTGATGCTTGACGGGGTGTTGTGAGTGCTGATCTCCTGGGATATCCACACACACTCCAGGGTCTACATAGAATGATGCAAAAAGCATCCAGTAAGCAGCAGCTCTGTGGGTGAAAATGTCTTATTAATGAGGGAAGCCAGAGGAGAAAGGCAACAGTAACTCATATAACTCACAGTAATCAGATATCAGTGTAGCAGAACTATTTGGAATGTTCTTTCAAAGAGCTGATGCAACTCAGTTGTCTTTTTCTGTACATTTTGATACCAAGTATAGGAGAGTAGTGGTTAACTCACTTGATTTTTACCGTGAGTAGACAAAGCAGTAGTCTCACTCAATTCTATTTATTAGAAGATCAAATGGTGTCAATTGAAACCTGCTGTTATCAAATAAACAAATCAAACGTTGTTTGCTTGAACATCTTGCTTATTATAGGATGGACTATTCAAATATTCAGACTAAGGAACGAGCTGCCCCTTAAAATAATTTTGTATTGTTAAGCTGAACTTTATAAAGGGGTTTCAATTACTTTTGGTAAAGAATGCTATTTCCTTTATTCATTTGAAGGGGATGTTGTTACTTTAAAAGGCAGCACGAAGATCACAATCAGGATTTTATGCTCGGCTGAGCTTTGGCGATCCTTGAGTTCTGCCTTGGTCCTTTCCGCCTCCTCTTCTTTCCATTTTCCCGTGTTTTCACAGCTGTTGCACAGTTATTCCCATGAATCAGAGGGCTGCCTTCAGCCTGGGCTCTGATAGGCTCCAGCAGCCTTTTACCCCACCTGTTCTTTTTAAATCGAAGGAAGGGTAGTCAGGGAGAAGGAGAAAGAGTGTGCAGGTTTAAAAACCATGCTGATTTTTAAGGGGGCTTCTTTTTAGAGGCGGTGGAGCGAGCGCCATGCTGCTGTGGATTCAATTGCTTGTCTATTATCAGTTGTCTGGGTATCGGGCAAGGGTCTGGGAGGTCAGGCTGTTTCGAGTTAGTGTTGAACATCACTGCATCTGTCTCATGTGCTTCGGTGATCTGCCAGCAAAGATTAATGCAAGGGAGAGGAGTGGGGGGGATGGGGACTGGAGCCTGAAATCTGAAAGATATGGTGGCTTTTTGCAGATATCTTTTAGATCAGTTAGATTCAGAAAGCAAAGCTTCTGTGGGGAGAAAAGACAGGTAATAGATTAAATGCTGGAGACAGTTTTTTTTCCCCTCTTCTATGGCACCTTTATTCACACAGGTGATTTTATCAGGATTTTAAAGCAACAGTAGACTCTTATGTTTGAAAGGAATCATTTTAACCCTGTATCGTGACTAAATGCTGTATGTCTTAGTCAATGGATAGTGCAGTTGCCCTGCCCATTACGAATGTGCTTTCACTATTAAGTTTGCCACTTAGAATTTGCATTAAGATGAATACTGTGGTTAACTTGGAGTGCTTGCATATGGAAGGAAGCCGTTTGTCCCATCAAAGTTTGGAATCAGAGTCAAAATCCAGGTTTTTTATTGTGTTGCATGATGTGAAATTTGTTCTTTTAAGGCACCAGTACTCTGCAAGACATAAAATTACTGTAACTGGCAAATTAATGCAAAAATGGGAATATTGACCTTCACTGACTGTACAGAAATATGGTGGAGGGGAAGAAGCTGTTTCTGAATTATTGAATTTTCTTCAGGCTCCTCTTTTGAAGGTAGTAATGAGAACAGGGCCTGCCCCAGGTGGTGAGAGCCCTTAAATGATAGATGCCTCTTTCTGGAGGCACCTCTTTAAGATGCCCGTGATGGTGGGAAGTGTTGTGCTCTTAATGGTGTTGGCCGAGTCTTCAACCTCTTGTGGTTTCTTGTGATCCTGAGCTTTGGAGCTTCCATACCAGGTGGAGATGCAACCAGTCAGAAAGCTCTCCACAGTACATCTGCAGAAATTTGCACGAATGTTTGGCGACCTACCAAGTCTCCTCAAGCTGCTAATGAAATGTGTTCTCATGATTCCGCTGATGCACGACGGAGATACTGACACCCAAGAACTTCATGCTGACCTTTTTCACCGCTGACTCCTCAATGAGGACTGGTGCATATTCTGATTTCCCCTCCCTGAAGTCCACAATCAGTGACTTGGTTTTGCTGATGTTGAGTGCAAGGCTGTTGTTATAACACAACTCAACCAGTCGATCTATCACACTCAGATATTCCTCCTCTCTGCCATTTGTGATTTTGCCAGCAGCAGTGGCATGATCTGCAAACTTATAAATAGCATTTTAGCTGTGTTCTGCAGTTGTGTGTAGTGAGAGTTTTGAGCTAAGCACACATCCTTCAGGTGCACCTGAGTTGATTTTGCTATCACTGATATTTACTGCTCTCCCGATGAGGAAGTCAAGCAATTCTTTCAGTTCAATCCCCCACTTATTCCTTTGCATCCTATCCTAATCCTCAGAGAGGGATCAGAAGTGGAGAGAGTGAGCAGCTTCAGGATCCTGGGTGTCAAGATTGCTGAGGATCTAACCTGGTCCCAACATGTCGATGTAGTTATAAAGAAGGCAAGGCAGTGGCTATTCTTCATTAGGAGCTTGAAGAGATGTGGCATGTCAACAAGTACACTCAAAAACTTCTATAGTTATACCGTGGAGAGCATTCTGACAGGCTGCATCACTGTCTGATATGGAGGGGCTACTGCACTGGACTGAAAGAAGCTGCAGAAGGTTGTAAATCTAGTCAACATCTTGGGCACTAGCCTACAATGTACTGAGGACACCTTTAGGGAGCAGTGTCTCAAAAAGGCAGCATCCATTATTAAGGACCTCCAGTACCCAGGGCACACCCTTTTCTCACTGTTACTATCAGGTAGCAGGTACAGAAGCCTGAAGGCACACACTCAGCGATTCAGGAACAGCTTCTTCCCCTCTGCCATCTGATTCCTAAATGGACATTGAACCTGTGAACACTACCTCACTTTCTTTAATATACAGTATTTCTGTTTTTGCATATTTTAAAAAATCTATTCAATATAAGTACTGTAATTGATTTACTTATTTATTATTATGTTTTATTTTATTTATTATTATTATTATTTTTCTCTCTCTGCTAGATTATGTATTGCACTGAACTGCTGTTGCTGCTAAGTTAACAAACTTCACGTCACACGCCGGTGATAATAAACCTGATTCTGATTCTTCGACATGTGCCCACCAGTTCCACCCTAAATATAACGGGCGTAATTTACAGTAAACAATTCACTTACTAGTTGGTGTTCTCCTGGGGATGTACCTGGAGAGAAGCACAGGGAGGTGTGCATACTCCACATAGGCGGAACCAGAGATCAGGACTGAGGCAGTAACCCTGTGCCACCCCTCAAGGGAGTTTGGAATTCCCTGTCTCTAAATTCAGTAAAGTGCAGCTGTGTAACTCCAGTTCAGCTTGAGACTCTATTGACTAGTTTTCAATGTATAGCCATAACATTAATATCTTTACCTTGGATATTAATTTCATGAAATTAAGCATTTAGCAATTCCCAGTAGAACGCTTCAAACAATTAACACAGATTGACGATTCAGAGCACCAGGTTAAAAAATGAACTTTTTTATTTTTAGCATGTCTCTTGCCACATTACAATTTATTGCCCTTTCAAGGACTATCAATGCTGTTGTGTGGATGGATCTATTTGCATACAACAGGGGAATGCTACAATAAACCAATAATCTCACATCATGTCTGAGAGTAATAAGTTATCTTCAGAATTGGGGAGAGGATTGGGCTGGATGTCTTTGTGCTGTTTTTCAAGTGTGTATGTTATCTTTCACATCCACCTGAAGAGTTGAACAAGATCTGCATTCATAGTCTCAGCAGTGGACACTGGACTCTCATGGTTGTTGAAACCAGTGTCATTTTGAAAGATAATTGGCATTTGAAGAAAAATAATATGCATAGAGTGCAAACAGTCTGCTGGAGTAACCCAGTGGATTGAGAAGCATCTCTGTGGCTCAAGGAATTGTTTACATTTTCGGCCGAAACGTAGTATCAGGACCTGAAACATTAATTATTTTCCCCCTACAGATGTTGCTCGACCCATCGAGCTCCCCCAAAGATAGGTTGTTACTGCAGCTCTCTCTTGTGTCTCCATATTATGTGTGGAATTGGGGAAGAGCCAGTGATTGGGATGAATTTGCTTGACAAAAGGAGCTGGTATAGGCTCTGTGGGCTGATTCGTTCCATAAAATTTTGCCTCCACAGCAGTCTGTGGAAATGAATTCCACAGATTCACCCCGCTCTGGCTAAATAAATTCCTCCTCATCTCTGTTCTAAAGGGATGTCCTTGAATTCTGAGCCTAAGCCCTCTGGTCCATTATAGGAAACATCCTCTCCATGTCTGCTCTATCTAGGCCATTTAATATTTGACAAGTTTTATTGCGATCCACCCCCTTGTTCTTCTAAAGAAGCTCACTTCTATCTTCTAGTTATTTCATAACTCTATTAATTTGTGCTTCACCATCTTGTTTGTATTCAGTGACTAATTATTTAAAAAAGGTCCTCTGAATGTTTATTCTTTGCAGTTGTATCTGCAGTTGCAGTTGACATTAGGAATGCATAATGTAGTAATAACCAACTAGGACCAGTGCATCAATTTCTAGGCAGAATCTGCCAGTGTTGTATACTTGTTACCGTAACCTACAGCTAGCCATCCTTGTGCTTCAGCCTTGAATTTAACAAATCCCAGGATATTAATCAGTACAGAAGTATTTCTGGCATCATTGTGTTTCTCAGTTCTTTCTCTGTTATCGCTGGGATTTCAGACACTGGCTCTGGAATCCTGATGAAGGTTGTCAGCAGAACCATCATCAGAGGTGATGAGGAGGGGGACCCTTACAGGAAACTCCGATGCATTCTGGAAATAGACTGGGAAATGTAATTTGATCTAAAGTTTTTACACATAAGCTATCTGCAGTACAAATATGTTTGACGCCCTTTTCATTTATAGAACACATCTCAATAATCATTTAAACCTCTAATCACACTTGAAACATAAGGAGAGGGTTTCAGATTGAAACTAAAATTTTTAAAACATTTTTATTGGAAAATGTTTCATAGACTCATACAAAATGGAAAAAAGACCCTTCAGTCTTCCCAGTTGCCACAGATTTATCGATCACCCTTTTATACCATTGCCAATTTGTTCTCTTTTAAATGTTCTTCTGGAAGGGCCAGTAGACACAGGTCACATTAAACTCTGCGTGGCTATGTGTTGAGACATGATATCAGGTTTAAATAAACTACCATTCCCACTGTGCATCCCTTGTAATTTGTTGGAAAGGATGTGTTATTCCCTAAAGAAGGTTTATTATTTCATCCTGTTGCACAGGGCCTATATCTGGAACTGTTAGCATCTGTCAGACCCCAAACTGGACAAAAAATAAATGGGGCTGGGCCAAAAGGATGGGGTGACAGACATCAGAAAGCTTAATATGTAGTGACTTAAGACAAGGCATTGAATCTAAAAAATGCACTTTGGTTTTAGGAATATAATCATTCAAAATTAATGCAAACTTGCAGAAATGTGAAAAATTAAACTAATGGACAGAGTACATTGATGACAGCTTCATTATTTTTCAAAATATATAATTATATTATGAAAAGCCTTGTCCAGTCCACACTCTCACCACCTGTTATCATATTATTTTTGTTCCTGCTTTCCTGTCAACATTTCCCTTGTAAAATTGCCCTGCTAAATGGTCTGGCTAATTACTGATAGTTGGAGTTCGCTGTGTGCAACTGAGGACCATATCTTCTGCAATAGAGTGGTGACTATGTTCCAAATAAAAACTTCGCTGACTCAAAGTGTTCTGACTACTCAATTTCTTTCTTTCTTAGTTTTTATTTTGCCAAATTATTTTCTGAGGTGCGATTTGTGACTTTGGCGGGTGGGTTCTCCCTGAACTCTGCCACCCCTTATGTATCAAGGCAAAATGATCTTGGTGATATTTTGTTCAATTAAAGCACGAACTGCTTTGTACAGTAAATCCTCATGCCTCAGTCAAACCTACAGCCTCTGGTCATTTACATTTTAGCTCCCTTATATGAGGTACAAACTGTGTCAGATACCATCAGCGGAGGGCCTATAAAAATCCTCAGCATGCATCTTCAGCTTTTTATCCAAAGTTAGGCAGGTGCTTTGGCACCGTTATAAGCCACTTCTAATAATCTAACATTATCAAGTTTGTTTAAATACCTATTTTTGGATTTGCCCATATTATTCTCAAACACTGTGGAGATTGCATTATGTGAGAAACACTGGATGTTAGAATTGTGGTGAGCAAAGAGAAGTGAGATTTCTCATGCTAACAAAATAAACACAGATTTTAATATGTTCTTTCTAAAAATAAAGTAATTGACTTAGAATTCCTGGTATCATGTCTAGATGTTATCCTTAAGACCAATTGCAGAGTTCCCATTTGTGGGAGTGATAGCAAAGGACATAATCTCTGCTGTCATTCCCACCATACTTCACTGGCTGAAAGTGTTCTGACCACTCAACTTCTTTCCTTCTTTTTATTTTGCCACAAATGAATTGGCAAAACAAAATCAGCAACAAATGAGTAGAATCCGTTTTCATATACTATATGAGCTGTAGTTCATCGCCTGAAAGGATGACACCTGAACAAGTGTGGACTAATTCTGATGTAGTAGACAGGCTAGACCAAATTTCTTGCTCTGTTTTTGAGTCTATGACTCCAGGGAATGTGATGAACTGATACTAGGAGATGTCTAAGAACTCCCAAAAGTCTAATCTTGTCGTTTTTGTAATTGTATTGGAGATTTCTCACTCCCCACGTGGAAAAGTGCCCATGATATCTATGCCAACCTTTAAGTACCCATCTATGTCCCATTTCACTCTCTAAACTATGCCACCTCCTGTACCTAATAAAGTGGCCACTGAGTGTAGAGATACATGAAGGTTGGCACATACATGACTTGTAACCTGAGGAGATGGTGGTCTGTAGGCTCTGGGAAACTTTGATGTTACCATGTGGACTAACAAGTTAACTCAATGCAAAAAAAAACAAGCTTGTAATGAAAAGCTGGTATCATGATTATTAGAACTGAGTTTTCACAAAAATGCTTCTGATTTCTGTAGGGAAGTAAATTTGCCATCCTGGCCGGTTTGTGGCTGCAGGCCCACAAGAAGGTGCTGGGCTCTTGGCTGCTCTCTGAAACCGCCCAGCAAGTCACTTGGTTTTCACGAGGAGAGTAGCATAGATGTCAGTGTTGCCAGTGTTGTCTTTATCCTACAACTTAACAAACTAAACTAACTTAACTAAACAAAATAAACCAAAACTTCACACTACCTGAAAAGTTTCTTTCCTCAAGCAGGTAATCTGATTAATAATCCTAGTTAGCTGTCCCACCTCTCTCTGTCCATTACCTCAGTCACTGCATTATAAATACTTTAAAGCACATTTTATAATGCATTGTAAACAGATGGACATGTGTATGGTGAATAATAGGATCCTTGATAAAGAACAGCACAGACAAAGCCCTGCCCATCACTGAGCATGTTAACAACACTGTCCTCCATCAAGGACACCCATCATCCAGGCCAAGCTCCCTTCTCGCTACTACCATCGGGCAGGAGGTCCCACACCAGCAGGTTCAGGAACAGTTATTACTCTTCAACCATCAGTTTGTTTAACTTCACTCACCTCGACACTGAACTGACCCAACAATCTATGGACTCACTTTCAAGGACTCTACAGCTCAGATTTATTAGTTTACTTATTTTTATTATTTGCATGGTTTGTCTCTTGTTGCATAGTGGCTGTTGGTTAGTCTACGTTATTAATAGATTTTCACAAATTCTATTGTATTTGTTTCTCTGTAAATGCCTGCAAGAAAATAACTCCCATGGCAATACGGTATATGGTGACGTTAATGTACTGTGATAATATAACTTCATAAACTTTCTCTTAAATACTGTTTGCTGTATGTATTCCACGTGGGAACGCTCCCTGGTTAAAGAAGTTATTTTGGGGATCTGCCATTGCTGGATAGTGAAGTGAACGTGCACACTAACTGCAAACCAGAGTAACGACACTCCTTTAAATAGTTGTTTTGGACATTGAGAGATATCACTTGGACACACGCGTGACAGACAATTTGTCAAAAGCTGCCTGTGCGTCAACCGAGGCTGTTTTCTTTCCTGCAATAGTACAGTATGGGCCCTTTGAGGGTTGAAGTGAGGGGAAATGTGTGGAGCAGTGACACTCCTGCAGATTGATCCCACCGAGCAGCTGGATCCCATTTCTTTCCTCACCTCCTCTGGTCTAGTTGCTTCATGATGAGGTTGAAAAGGACTGTAGCGAGCTCATTACATTTTACGACCACACATCAGTCCCTTTTGGTTGATGAGAGGCATTTGCAGTTAATTTCAAAACAGCTTTCAAAGGCACTGGTGATCAAACATTCCTCCACCAATAACACTCACACAGTTGATTGTCTGTTTTGTTAAATATAAGCGCAATAATGTTTCAAGGACTTTGAACTAATGAACCAGAGAGGTTCTGCTGATGTTAAGTTGGAAAAAATTGCACTTTGCAAATTGGTCTTGTGTCGCAATCATTAGTTCACATTTGTTTACAATCTTTGACATTAAGTTTATTGAATTTAGAGCATAGGGACGAAGAAAGGTCACTCAGTACTGACTCACATCCAGTCAATGCAGCTTCATTTAATGGATTATCCCAAAGCACTGCGGAGCAGGGATCAGAATCAGAATCAGGTTTATCATCACCGGCATGCGACATGAAATTTGTCAGCTTAGCAGCAGCAGTTCAATGTAATACATAATATAGAAGAAAAATTAAAATAATAATAAATACGTAAATAAGGTGGGACTGGATGGGTTGGCCTGCGACATGTATTGCTCAAAGCAGCTTTTGAAATTGAGAAGCATTAGAACCGTTTTGGCGAATCTCAGAAGTGTAATATCTGCTGGAAGTCTTGCTGCCAATTGTAAAATAGTGATCATGGGTATGAGGGGCTGTTTAGCTGTCTATCCATCTTCCACTCATTGTGTGCAAGCAGAATAAAACCCAGGTGTGGCCAGCTGGTGATTGCATAGAATGGCCACCGCAAAGCAATGGGTAGGCTTGGAATCTATAAGGTTGGAATTTGCTGTATACTCTGGAGGATAGGGGTGGATGAGGCTACTGAGGAATGTAGTGTTGAGGCTTTGTAGGTAGGGAGACAGAGCTTGACTTGTCAGTTTACTGTGTGAATAAGTACAGTGAAGCACAGGTAGAAAGGAAAGCTGGCTTTTGGCATATAGGTGCAGACAACATGCAGAACCTGGAGAGGGATGGGCTCCACCAGGGTTCAGATGCCCAAGACAAGCCGTATGATAAGCAATTGCCAAAAAAGTTTGATATAACTCAGTGGAAAAGAAGACTTTGCTCAAGCAAAACCTTAGTGAAATAAAAGGACATTTGAAACAAATGAAGGCAGTTTGATGGCTCTGGGCCTGTATTCAGTAGAATTCAGAAGAATGAGTGGTGACCTCGTTGAAACACATCAAATGATGAAAAGCCTTGATAGAGAGGATGTTTCTTATTGTGGGAAAGTCGAAGACCAGAGGGTCTCAGAATAGATGATCATTCTTTCAGAATGGGGCTGAGGAGGAATTTCAGAGCGTGATAAATCTATGGAATTTATCGCCACAGGCAGCTGTGGAGGCCAGGTCTGTACGCATATTTAAGGCAGAGGTTGATAGATTCTTGATTGGTCAGGCCATGAAGGGATACGGGGAGAAGGCAGACGATTGGGGCTGAGAGGAAAAATGGATCATCTGTGATGAAATGGCAGAGCAGACTAGATGGGCCAATTGGCCTAATTCTGCTCCTATATCTTATGGTCTTATAGTTTTATGGTCTAAATCCATGGGGGAGCAAGAGTCTTTCGTTGCTGAGGCAGAGTTAGGGTTGTGCGGGTAGGTTTAAGAACTTGATGGTTGTAGGAAACTGGAAAGTCACAGGGAGGTGGACGCCTTAGGAAAAGGTGATAACTCACATGCGGAGCACATATCTTCCGTTTGGCAGGCCCTTTAAATGTTTCACTTGCACCTAATCTGAAGCAAGTTCTCCACACGTCTAATGAACCCAAAGGAATGGCAGAGACCGACACAGCAGCATAGCAGGAGTTACCAGTGTTGAACTCAACGTAGGAACGCCGTAGCAGTTCCAGCTCGGGATTTTCCTTCAGGGTTTACTCCCAAAGTCTTTCCCATGAGTGAGTATAGCGACAACATAGTAGAGGTTTGAGATCAGAGCTTTCCCCTCCTAGGTGAGCTGCCATCCATGGCTGACGAGCCCCATCTGCCCGAAGTGGCTTGTTTTAAGATGCCAGTAAGCCACCTTTGCCCTTTCTCCTGTCAGTAGAAACGGATCCACCAGGCTTAGTAGCTAAGCCACACATGAAAGCCAGGAGCTGGACTTGGTTGTGCTGATCTTTTAACCTACTCTAAGATCAATCTGATTCCTCCCTTCCACATAGCCCTCCATTTTTCTATCTTCCATGTACCTATCTAAGAGTCTCTTAAATGTCCCTACCACCACTCTTGGCAGTGCATCCCACACATCCACTATTCTTTGTGGCGGGGTGGGGGAAACTTACCTCTGACATCCTCCTGTACTTTCCTCCAGTCTCCTTAAAATTATACCCTCTCGCATTAGCATGTTGATGAGGTCTTTCATGTTTAGCCCGTTTTCTCGGCTGCATCTTGAAAGTAATTCTGTCAGATTTCTAAAGGCAATATGCTTGGCCCTTAACTATCCACTTACAAGTAATAGGATTAATTTGCAAGATACCTTCTCATTGCGAAAATATGGACATGGGCTTGGGGAAGGAGAAAGAACAGAGAAGACGGGGGGGGGGGGGGATATTGACAAGAGAATGTCATACCTGGAGTGTCCATCCGGGGGGTGCTGGCAGAGGCTGATACACAGGGGAACCTTAAGAGAATCTTGGGCAGCATGTGGATGAAAGACAAATGAGCTGTGTAGGAGGGGTGGGTTAGAATAACCGAGGACTAGGTTATGAGGACGACACAGCAGTCTGGGCAGAAGACCCTGTACTGTGCTGTACTATTCTCTGTTCTAAGAACATTCTCTTCAAAGTTCAAAAATTCAAAGTAAATTTATTAACAAAGTACATATATGTCACCATATGCGACCCTGAGATTCATTTTCTTTTGGGCATGCTCAATAAATCGAAAGAACAAATAGCCGTAACAGAATCAACGGAAGACCGCCCACCTCGGGCGTTCAAACAGAGTGCAGAAGACAACAAATTGTGCAAATCAAAAGGAAGAAATAATAATCAATAAATAAGCAATAAATATTGAGAACTTCAGATGAGGAGCCCTTGAAATGAGTCCCTAGGTTGTGGGAATATTTCAATGATAGGGCAAGTGAAGTTGAGTGAAGTTACCCCTTCTGGTTCAAGAGTCAGATGGTTGAGGGGTAATAACTGTTCCTGAACCTTGTATGTGAGTCCTGAGGATCCTGTGCCTTCTTCCTGATGGCAGCATCGATAAGAGAGCACGTCATGGGTGGTAGGGATCCCTGATGATAGACTCGATAATGGTTCTCTTCACTATTATGACACTTACAAACTTACCTCAAAAGTAATGGCAGAATTTGACCAAGGCTAAACAATAAAATGGGTATATCTAATGGCCTAACAATAATAATGGTGACATGGTAGCACAACGTTTTACAGCACAGACAATGCAGGTTCAATTCCTGTAAGGAGTTTGTACATTGCCCCCATGACCGTGTGGATTTGCTCCGGATACCGCGGTTTCCTCCCTCAGGCCACAGACATACCCGTGGGTAGGTTAATTAGTCATTGTAAATTGTCCCATGATTAAGGCTACGATTAAATCAGGGGATTGCTGGGCAGGGTAGCTCGAAGTTCTGGAAGGGCCTGTCTCGTGCTGTATCTCAACCAAACAATGTCCGATCAAATTCATATCTCAAGTTAGTTGTTCTACAATCTACATTACAATAATCAGAATCAGAATCAAAATCAGGTTTATTATCACTGACATGTATCATGAAATTTGCTGTTTTTCTGGGGAGCAATACAGTGCATGACATAAAAATTACTGTAGGTTACAATAAAAAAATATAAGCATACTGTAAAGAAATAGTGCAAAACAAGAGGAAAATTGTTATAAACTGTGTATTAGTACTTATTTCTTTAAAATTCAGTATGATAAAAGTTAGATTAAAGGGCAAAGAAAGAACAGGAAATCATATGACTAAAGCAAATAGGAGGTTAAAAGAGCAGCAGGAAGTGGAATGGGTATTCATTTTGATGTTTGTACTTTAAGACAACATATTTCATTTGGCTAATTAATATTTTGCTATTCATTTCTGTGGTTTGTGGGAGTTGTGGGAAAGGCCAGTATTTATTGTCTGCCCTTTATTTCCCCCATGGAGGTTATCAGCGAGGCTTTCTTGAACCATTGAATTTTTACCGGTGAAGGGAATTTTGTAATCAGATTTAGCAGTACATTGATGCAAGTATTAAACCAATTTTCTCCAGTGATTACAATGACTTTTATTTCAGGATCTTGAAAGCCGAACATTCAATTTCTCTGAATCTTACTCGTGTATTGAAAGTCTGTACCAATTAATCCAAAAAGAATAATAACGTGGTGTCATTGTAGTGAAGGTGGCTTAAGTATGGTAATTTTGTGGTAAACATGATCGAAAGATATAGGAATAGAATGTCCATTCAGCCTATTGAGTCTACTCCACCATTCAATCATGGCTGATATTTCTTTCAACCCTAATCTTCCATTTTCTCAGCATAACCTCTAACCACCCTTTACCAATCAAGAACCTATCAACCTCTGTCTTAAATAAACCTAAAGGCTTTGCCTCTACAGATCTCTGGAAATAAATTCTACAGATTCATCATGTTCTGGCTGAGAAAATTCCCCCTCAACTCAGTTTTAAAAGGATGCCCCTTTATTCTGAGGCTGTGCTCTCACATCCTAGACTCTCTTCATAATGTAAACACTTATCTGATTACACTCTATCTTGGCATTTCAGTATCAAAGTAAGTTTATGATCAAAATACATTATGTCACATATACAACGCTGAGATTCACTTTCTTGTGGGCATACTCAAGAAATCCATAATAGAATAATGACCATAATGAAAGACTGAACTAATTTGGGCGTTCAACCAGAGCGCAAAAGACAAAAATACTGTGCAAATACAAAAAGGAAGTAATAATAATAAATAAATATGCAATAAATATCAAACATGAGATGAAGTGTCCTTGAAAGTAAGACCCATAGGTTGTGGGAATAATTCAATGATGGGGCAAGTGAAGTTGAATGAAGTTATCCACTTTGGTTCAAGAACTTGATGGTTGAGGGTTAATAACTGTTTCTGAACCTGGTGGTATGAGTCCAGAGGCTCCTCTGTTTTCTTCTCAGTATCTAGTAGGTTTCAATCACATCTTCCCCCTCATCCTTCTGAATTCCTTCGAGTACAGGCTCAGAGACATCAGATGTTCCTCATAGGTTAAGTCTTTCCTGGGATCATTATGAACTTCTTCTTGACCCTCTCCAGAGCCAACAAACACATATTTTCTGAGATAGAGGACCCTGAATAGCTCATAATATTCCAAATGTCTTCAGATCAACACCCTATAAAGTTTCAACAGTACATCCTTGCTTTCATGTTTTGGTCTCTCCAAATCAACGATAACATTCAATTTACCTTTTTTACTTCTAACTAAACCTGCAAGTTAACCTTAAGAGAATCCTGAACTAGGATTACCAAGTTCCTTTGCATCTCTGATTTCTCAATACTCAAAATATGAAATGAAGTAAGATCTTTGTTTGACTTTGCTGGCTGCAGAGAGTTTGAAAGCTTCTACTTATCAAAGATGCACTCTATCTGCAATCTATTGCAGGAGCCCTTTGTTCTTTGTCTTCTGCTCACTAGAATGTCCCAGAGACAGAATGAAACTGGATCAGTCAATGATTGAAATCTCCCACTCTTTTGTTAGACTACAGCCATTGGGTCTCAATATTACAGAAGTGTTTAACATACTCTGGGATTCTGTTATTCTAGCTGGTCTGATAGCTTCACTATCAGGCTTGTCTGTTAAAATGCAGGGTCAAATGCATATCCAAAATGGGGTTTACTCCCTAAGCATTATAAAAGTAGGTTTAGTGACTTATTTTGAGCTCCATATCTAAGAAAGGATGTGCTGGCATTCAAAGGAACTTAAGAACATAAGAAACAGGAGTAGGAGTCAGCCATCCGGCCCGTCAAACCAGCTCCACTATTCAATAAGATCATGGCTGATCTGGCCGTGGACTCATCTCTACCTACCTGCCTTTTCCCCATAACCCTTGATTCCCTTAATGCAAAAATCAATCCAACCTTGTCGTAGACATATTTACTGAAGTAGTCTCCACTGTTTCATTGGACAGCCAATTCCACAGATTCACCACCCTCTGGGTAAAGTGGTTCCTCCATCCTAAATCTTCTCCTCCAAATCTTGAGGCTACGTCCCTTAGTTCTAGTTCTCACCTACCAGTGGAAACAACTTTCCTGCCTCTATCTTATCTATCCCTTTCATAATTCATATGAGAGAGTTCAAAGGAGGTTCAAAAGAATGATCCCGGGAATGAAAAGGTAAATGCATGAGGAGAAATGTATGGAGACTGCTTGAGGTCTCTGGGCCTGTACTCACTAGAGTTTAAAAGAATGAGAGGAATCTCATTGAAATATTTTAGTTATTAATGCCTAGACAGAGTGGATGTGGAGACGATGTTTCCAATATTGGGAGAGTGGAAGACCAAGGGGCACAGCCAAGGAACAGAAAGATGTCCTTGTGCAACAGAACTGAGGGGAAATTTCTTTGGCCAGAGTATGGTGAATATGTGGACCTCATGGCCACAGACTGCTGTGGAGGCCAAGTTATTGGGTATATTTAAAGTGGAGGTTGTTAGCTTCTTGATTAGTCAGGGCATCAAAAGTTATGGAGAGAAGGCAGGAGAATGGGGTTGAATATAGGTAAGTATGGGATATGAGGGAATTGGGAATGTGGGGAGAATAAAATGGAACTAGTGTAGAGTTAATGTAAATGGTTGTTTGATGGTCTGTACTGACTCGATGGGCTGAAAGGCCTGTGATTAGGAAATGGAGGGGATCTAAAGGACTAAAAAAAATCAATTATCATTAGGGAGATTGGGATTTGTTTTATTGTTTTTTTACCTTTAAGTATTCTTCCAGTGATTTTAAGATAAAACTCTTAATGTTCTCCAGTGGCTAAAATATATCAGTCGGCATTTCCGCCATATGCATTACACAGAGACTGTGAACAAGTTCTGTCAGCACCAAGTGATTTTACACTGTCTTGGAAATGGTGGCTTGGGCTACGAGTGTTTTGATTGCGAGGCACATGAAAAGAGCCAGCTGTACAAATGGCTTATACTGCAGAAGATCTTGGTCTTGTCCCTATATATGACGAAAGATTAAAAACCTTAGGAATTCACTGTAGTTATTTTTACACATCCGTAACTTTAAACAGCCTGAAATTTCACACAGCTTTGCTAAGTAATCCATTACCTCACCTTGCAGTGGCTGTCTCTGCGTTTTATTCTCCTTCAGTGCTGTACCTGATGATGGATTAAAATGACAAGCAAGATGTGTGTTCTGTTAGGGTTTCCATTTATCTCCATCTTTTGTTTGCACGAACTATGTCCAAATGGTGCCTCAAGGTAAAATACTTGTACCATCACTTTGCCTTATCTGTTTATCTTCAAACCACTTAATAATCCATTTGACCTGACCAGCACACCTAGGCAGGAATTACTCCAAAGGCAGGCATCTGTGAAAGCTCTTTGCTGACTGGTGCAGTGGTAATGCAGTGAAACTTAACATCTCTTCTCTATAGGCAGTCTGTGGGGAACGAGGATAACTTGCTTCCAGCAAGCCCTGTGGGCGCTGGGTTAATTGATGACTGTTCCACAGGTGGATGTGGCGGTGCTTCTGCCAGAGAGTAAGTAGCTCGGGAAGCTGCGTGTTCCATTCAAAATCTTCATTCACATAAGCGGTGGAAGAGTTGCGGTTAGCGTAGCGCCGTTACGGTGCCAGTGATCAGCGATCGGGATTCAAATCCTGCTGCTGTTTGCACATTCACCCCAAGATCGTGTGAGTTTCCTCTGGGTGCTCCAGTTTCCTTCAACACTCCAAAGACATACGGGTTGGTGTTAGTAGGTTGTGGGCCTGCTATGTTGGCCCATGGAGCATGGCGACACCTCAGGACTGTTCATTGTCATTCTTCAGTACACACATGTGAAGGAGAATGAAATAATTGTTACTCCAGATCCAATGCAGCATAAGAAACACAATAAATATAAATAGGGAAGCAAACCTATATCCTTGCAGGCTGCTCCAGCACATTCTTGGCTCCTGTATTGGTTGTTGACATTTCACTGTATGTTTTGATGTTTTGAGGTACATTTAACAAATAAAGCTAACCTAATCTACCATTTGGTTTATTTGTGCTCCAATAAATGTATTTGAGGTCTCAATGTGATTCTAAGTGTGAGTGAGCTAGATATTCCCATGATTCAGAGGGGATGTTACCTTTTCTCAGAGGTGTTGAGAACATCTCTGATCTGTTTACTCTTTTCACAATGGACCATACAGTACGTAGAACACTGATCAATACAGCACAGGAACAGGACCTTCAGCATAAGTCTCTATGCCAGTCATGATGGCAACAGCTCTGTGGGTGTACCTACACCTCACAGACTGCAGCGGTTCAGGAAGTCAGCTCATCACCACCTTTTCAAGGGCAACTAGGTATGGGCAAGAAATGCTGGCCTAGCTGGTGATGTCCACATCCTGTAAATGAAAAAAACCAGGCAACACACACAAAATGCTGGTGGAATGCAGGCAGCATCTACAGGGAGAAGCGCTGTCGACGTTTCGGGCCGAGACCCTTCGTCAGAATGAAAATAAAGCAGTCTGCCCAAACATGATCCATTCTCTGCCTTTTCACATGCCTCTCTAACTGTCTCTTAAGTGTTGCTGTGGTATCTCTTCCACCAGTAGCACCACCTCCCCCCCACATTACTCCAACCACACACCCACCCTCCTCTGGCAGTGAATTCCAGGCTCAGACCACACTCTTTGTAAAAAAAAGTATGCTTCAGAGATCTCTTTCAAACTTTTCCCTGTCACCTTAAGCCCATTTCACATCTTCACCCTATGAAAATGGTGCTATCTACCATATCTATGCCTCTTGTAATTTTATAGGTAGCGTTCTGCACCCTCTTCAAACCCTTCAGCTATAATGTGGTGACCAGGGCTGCATGCAATATTCTAGTTGTGGCCTAACCCAGGTCCTACACACCTGCAACGTGACTCGCCAACTTTTAAGCTCTTTACCATCCTTTCTGGGAGCTATGGACCCAAGATACTCCTGAGGATCCTGCAACACGCTGTATAATTCCCTTTTCCATTTGACTTTCCAAAGTTCACTTCTCTATATTCCATCTACAGTTTCTCTCCTCGTATTTGTAATTGATCGAGATCCTGCTGTATGGGTTGATAATATATATATTTTTCAGAGGTCCCATCACTGTTTGCTGCTGAATACCACTGATCGCAGAATACCAGGGCGGGCTTCTAGGTAGTCTTTGCCATCCTCTGGCACGTTTTTATACTCTCATAAGCAAGATATGAAGTTGTGAATTATAATAGTAGTTCCTCTGCTGTAAGCTTTAAAACTTAAGCAAGGGCGGCTATCTTCTGTTGGCTTGTATCTGCTTTGTGTGTGTGTATGTGTGGTGTGCAGTTATAGTTTTGCAATGTGATAGAGTGAAAGTTGCTCACATCTGGATGTTCTTCAGGGTGTTCCATGTGAGGACATCTCTCTGTCATTGATAAAATTGCCTTTGCTCTTGGCTCTCACTGAGGTTATCATAACATTTGAAGAGAAGTTATCCTCTATTCCCCATTCTGATCTTTTACTTCTTTCACCTGCTAGTACTTCCTCCTGGGTCACCTCCTCCTTCCCTTTCTCCTGTGGTCACCTCTCCTCTCCTATCAGATTCTCTCTTCTCCAGCCCTTGATCTTTCCCACCTACTTGGCTTCACCTGTCCCATTCCAGCTAGCCTCCTTCCCCTCCCCCACCTTTTAATTCTGGCATTTTCCCCCTTCCTTCTCAGCCCTGAAGAAGGGTCTTGGCTTGAAACATCAGCTGTTTGTTCATCTCTGGCCTACTGAGTTCCTCCACCATTTTCTGTGTGTTGCTTTGGGCTTCCAGCATCTGCAGACTTTCTCATGATTATGGTGAAAGAAAAGTGTTTACTTAGTTACTGTCTTTTTAGATATATCTAACTTCTTGTCCTAGGAAGAATCGTTACTAAGATCTGATATTTTTAGATACTAACTTCATGTCTTAGGAAGAATCTGTGCTGGAAATGTGGATTTATATTCCTTTAAACTTGTTCATGTGATGTAGATAACGCAGCCAACCCTCCTTCCCCTGAAAGAAAGATTTGTATTTCTGAAATATCTTTCACAATCTGAGGGCGAGGTACAGTTGTCATAAACAAACCACAACAGCCACCGCAAGGTCCCTTGATCTGTAGCCTGAACTCTGACCTATTTTAGTGATGTTAATTCAGAGATAAATATTGGCCAGAGTAGTACGAAGTTTACTCCTTGTCTTCTTCAAAAGATGCAGGACACTTGAGCGGACAGAAGGGGTTAAATCAAAATAATATTTATTATCAAAGTATGTGTATGTTATCACATAGTATCTTGAGATTCATTTTTTGCAGGCATTTACAGGAAAATAAAGAAATAAAATAGAAACGAGGAAATCTGCAGATGCTGGAAACCCAAGCAACACACACAAAATGCTGGAGGAATTCAACAGGCCAGGCAGCATCTTTGGAAAAAAGTACAGTTGATGTTTCAGGCCAATAAAATAGAATTTATGAAAAACTATACTTAAACAAAGATAGACAAAAATGAGCATAAATCAAATTGTGAAAATTTAAAAAAAAAACAGAGTACATGAGCTGTAAAGAGACCTTCAAATTTATATTGGTTGTTTGTCAGTCTTTGTATGTAGTTTTTCATTGATTCTATTGTATTTCGCTATTATAATCTGAATACCTGCAAAAAAGTGATTCTCCGGGTAGTATATGGTGACATATATGTACTTTGATAATGAATTTACTTTGAAGTTTGAAGAGAATCTGTGGGCTGTAGAATCAGTTCAGGGTTGTGCTGAGTGAAAGATACAGCTCAGTACCACGTGGGGATTGTGTTCTGTTCTCAATTGTGTGAGGTGTGTTACCAATTAAATACTTGTGTGATACTACTGAGTGATCTGCTAGTCCAGTTCAAAGGGCAGTTAAAAATCAACCACAGGGTCATAGAGTGTTTCTCATACTTAGTGATCCTTTATCAGAGCAATAAGCGAGAGCCCATGCAATGGGACATAGCTATTCTCTCTCGCCTTGTACTTCGTGACCTGGTTCCAGAATCAGAATAGGGTTTAATATCACTTTGTCGTTTTATGACAGCAGTACATTGCAATGCACAATGATAAAATTGATACATTACAATAAGGAAAGATATTAAAAAATTAAATTACTTTGGTAGTACAAAAAGAGAGCGTGAAAAGAAGAAAAAATGACATCATGTAGGTGGGTTCATTGCCCATTCATGAATCTGATGGTGGAGGTGAAGAAGCTGTTCCTAAACACTGAATGTGAGTCTTCAGGCTCCTGTAGCTCCACCTTGGTGGTAGCAGTGAGAAGAGGGCATGTCCTGGGTGACGGGGGTCTTCATGATGGATGCAGACTTTTTGAGGCATCGCCTTTTGAAGATGTCCTCAACGGTGGGGACATGTCTTCTTCCATCAGTTTCGATTCCTATTCCAATCAACTGGCCTCTGCTTACCCCACTGCTGTGGTAGCCAAGTGGATTTATCACTGGTCTCTCTTATTCCTTATCTATGTTGTCCTCTTGGCAACTCAGTTGGCAGTTTCCATTGTAAATTGACTCTCGTCTCTTCTGGTCTCATAACTCCTCAGCAACATCTAAATCCTCAGACTGCTTTACGTGATGTCCACTGCATTATGGGAAGAAATTCCTTTTGGATACTGGGGTAGACCATAAGATATAGGAGAAGAAATAGGCCATCGAGTCTGCTCTGCCATTCAGTCATGGGCTGATCCAATTCTTCCAGTCATCCCCACTCCCCTGCCTTCTCCCCATACCTTCTGATGCCCTGGCTAATCAAGAACCTATCTATCTCTGCCTTAAGTGCACCCAATGACTTGGCCTCCACAGATGCTCGTGACAACAAATTCTACAGATTTACCACCCTCTGACTAAAGTAGTTTCTCTTCAAAGTGGAAGGACAGGGCAGCAGTGCTAGCATAGCAGGGTGATACTAGCACAGTAGTTAGCACAACACTCTTAAAGTGCCAGTGACCCGAGTTCAATTCCTGCCACCGCCTGTAAGGAGTGTGTACATTTTCCCTGTGACCGCTTGAGTTTACCACCCAATGCTCCAGTTTCCTCTCACATTCCAAAGATGTCTGGGTTAGTAGGTTAATTGGTCACATGGGTGTAATTGGGCAGCGTGGGCTTGCTGGGCCAGAGGAGACCATTACTGAGCTGTATCTCTAAGAAGAAAAAAAAGGACTTTTAGTTTACTCTGCATCACAATCTCTGTTCCTCAGCCACCACCCCTGTTCCATTCCCTGGAAACTGTAAAAGACTGAACCATACTTTTCGACTTTGCCATTGTACAATATCTGATGCAGAGATGAGCTTCAAGTCTTCTCTGCTACAGTCTATTTCTACTTCTCTAGCACAGACTGATTCCCTATCTCTTCTCAGTTTATCTGCTGGTAAAACCTTATCCTGACTTTTCATACCTCCATGCGATTGCTCTACGAACTGACATAGGGTTGACGGCCAAGTGATCTCTTTCTACATCCGTTAAGAATGTCAGAAAGGAAATTAGCATTTTTGAAGTATAGTCTATGGTCTCAAGTTGAGCATAAGCATTGTCTATTACAGGGAAAGATAGTAACCGTAAAGATGAACTTCATTTGTACATTGAAACGTACAGTGAAATGCTTTGTTTGAGTCAAGTTAAATCAGTGAGGATTGAGCTGGCTTCTGGAGCCAACATAGCATGTCCACAAACCCTAAATGTACACCCCTGGAATGTAGCCCTTCAAGACACAGAGAGCTATGCCAGCTGGAGTTAAGGCCTTATGCTTTGGCTCTTGTGGGTTCAGCCATGCCAAGCAGGTGAAAGGGTAGAGGCCACACTAAGAGTGCTCCACCGGGCCTGCAGGTTCAGGGGTTCTGCTCAGGACTAACGACCCTGACTGGTGAAACAAGATTGTAATGGAAACAGCTGTGAAGAATCATTGTACATCTGAGTGTGATGGTGCCATGAGGAAGCTACTGACACAATGAAGGAAGTCCTGAACACTGCCAGAGATGGAGGACCTTCATTGCTGCCCGAAACGACACTGGCGTAATGGGCTGTAAATTTGTAATGTGGAAGCTGGAGCAGCTGGAGGAAACCCACGTGGTTATGGGGAGAACGTACAAACTCCTTACAGGCAGGGGTGGGACCCATACCCCGATCTTACAGCTGGCAATGCAAAGTGTTTGCGCTGATCACTACACTCTCATGCCATGGTGTAATGAACAGCAATAACTAAATGATCCAACAATTGGTTTAAGTAATGTTGGCTTGCATTCTGAGAGAATGACACCCACCCTCTTCAAATAGTGTCAGAAGAACTGGATAACCCTCCAAAGGGGGCAGACAGACCCCCTTTGTAAATTACCTCCTTTCATTATATTAGAGCCAAGATTGTGTTCAAATCTCCAGAGTGGAATTTGAATCCATGAGTGTTTTCAGTTAGATGCAGGAATGTACTCATTGAGCTAAGGCTAATGGCTCATTGGAGCAGTAAGATGCTCTGAATCCTTTCCCTGTTACTGGGGTGCTGAGGCCAGGTTATTTGCTTATCATTGGCTACGGATATCTAGAACATGCAGGTGTAACTATATCAGAACAATGTCTGAGACTGACACCAGCTTTTGACATCTGTCATCATACAGTGAGGTGTGGAGATCGAGATGTCGCTGTCAGTGGTTCCCTGCTCCTCCTCACATTTCATTCACTGATGCAATCGGTTCAACAGAACTGATTTAAGGAGAACTTCATACTGTAAAATGTAACACATTGATGCTGAGTTTTAAAGCTGCATGCAATACTCCAAGGGCAGCCTAACTAACATTTTGTACATCTGTAACATGGTGTCCTAAATCTTATCCTTAAGGCTTCAGTAATGTTTAGCATAATGGGCATCAAGCAATGTCCCTAAACACCCAATTTTATATATGTAGAGTGTAATTTTGACATGTGTCAGTCATAATAAACCTGATTCAAATTATTACTCCCTTAGAATAAGCATTTTATAGGCATAGAGCACTGATGATGTCTCTTTGTATGGTAATGAAACATTAGCGAATGAATTGTCAAAATTGGAGAACAACTCAACCCAACCGTATGTATAGAGACTAATTCTATTAGAATAATTCTGTATGTGTAGGAAATCATAAACACTGATGAATCCTGATGTAGGGTCTTGACCTGAAATATCAACTCCTTATTCCTCTCCATAGATGCTACCTGACCTGTTGAGTTCCTCCAGCATTTTGTATGTGTTACTTTGTATTTGTAGCCATTAATCCCCCATGGACAATAATTATAAATTTCCATAGCTTTTACAGCAAAGAAAATGGCTCTTCTTTTCTAAAATTCAGAGTTGATATTTCATCTTTTGTCATTTTCTGGAGGAAATGAATAGAAGTTTTTGCTTTGCTGTCTGAATTTCTTTCACTGTGTTTTCACTCAACCAGTTTGAGTGCTGTTGAATGTTGCTGCAGAAGGGCTTTGGGACAAATACTTTTAAGTTGTCCTTTCTTATCTGCATATTATAGAAGTGTTATTCCCAAGGCAGGAGGACTCCTTAGCAAAGGTTCAATTCTCTTCTTTCACAAATGACCTCGTGATAAATAATTCTTTTACAGAATTATAAATTGAAAAGATTATTTGGAAATGGATATGGACAAAATTACTGCTGCGAACACCAAGGGCTGTAAAGTGTAATCAAACACTTCACTGGCCAATTAAAAAAAAGTGAAAGATAATTGGTACTATATTTTTTCAGAGGGCTAAAATAACACCAACATTTTGCACACATTGAACAAAAAACCTTTTATCCGCCTCATGCTGGTTTGAGCCTTCTGCAGATCAAAGATGTGAGCGGAGCAGCTGAAATACATGGCGAAAGGAAATCTGAGCAAGTAGCTCCCCTGTCACAAAGAGACGAGTGATACCATTCAACCTCCTTGCAAAGCGATTTTATTTAAAATTCCATCCCATTACTACACGACTCATTTCGTGGACTTCGATAAGAGATCCAAGACATTTTAGCAGCCCCTCTCCAAGAGTAACTGAAACCCATCTCTATTCTATTCATTGTTCTATTTGTAGATTATGTTCTGAAGTTTGTGCAAGGACTTTCTATCTTGTTAAAATAAAGCATGTCATAGTAACTTTTTACATCCAGGTTATTTGATAGGGGACTGTCCTTACCCCTCTACCTTCTCTCTCTCTCTTTCCCCTTGTAATGCAGTTCCATCGGGTGAACTAGAACAAGGGATCTTTGTCCAATGTCTTGATGGTCATTCTCCTATCGATCAGATATGGTATTGATTACCGCAGGGTTTCAGTCTGATAACTAAAAGCACGTTGGCTGGCTATAAGCTTCTCTTGTGCACAATGCCGGCTCTCATTGTGGCATAGTGCTATCATTTCCAACAGCTGGAGTATTTTAAGCTGATGCCCCTCACAACCGTAAACTTGGGACAGTATATATGCCCTCACAAAATGCTAGAGCTGTTAAACAAAAGTGTGCTGTTTTGGAATTACACTCGCGCTAAATAATGATTCCGTTCTCACTGTTCATTGTTAAGTCGTGCGATTCAAAACCATGTTAAAACTCTGGAATACCAGTGAAGGGAGAACGAAACCTGTGCCTAATTGTTTCTGTCTGTCCAACCAGCAATAGCGAGAACAGCACTCGTAAAGTATTTGCTAACTGTTCTGCACAATATTTGAACCATACTGTTTCAGCTCACCAGTGTGGAACCCCCCTTTCTTCCCAGAGCACTGAACCTCCTGAAGAAGATTCCTTCTTTTTTTGACTATTTAAGAAACATTTCCACCAAGCCATCCCCCTCCTGTTGTTACTGCTCTTTATTCCTAAGCCAGTGATCACAATTTTAAATAAACTTCATTTGGTGGTTTATCTTATTTTAACAGACCGTTGTCATTTCCTATTGATGTTATCCTCTTGTACTTACTGGCTGTGTGAGTAAACTCTGAACCACATGATGTTTTCATTAAAATATAAACACCTTTTTATCAACTGCAGGAATGTTTAGGATAGACACTCCATATATCACTGTATTTTCTTTATAGACTGTTGTTTGTTTGATTTTGGTATGTGGTGACATGACATTAGCTGCATGTTTCCAGTAACAATGTGATAGTGAAGTATTTTCTCCATGGGTGTTGTGTTTGTGAGGATGGTGCTTCTACAGTGCTGCTATGAGGGAATTTTACCGTGCAGGCAGTATGTGACCACATCAGGATAGCACATGTTGTAGGGAGGAACTTGACCACACTTCACACACTGAATGCTGGGGGAACTCAGCAGGTCGGGCAGCATCCATGGAGAGGAATAAAGAGTCAGTGTTTTAGGTCGAGACACTACATCAGGACTCAACTTGAAAGCTCGACTCTTTATTCCTCTCCAGAGATGCTGCCCGACGTGCTGAGTTCCTTCAGAAGTTTGTGTGTGTGTGTTACTCTGGAATTCCATCCTCCACAGAATCTCTTGTGTTTCGTAACATGACAACACTCTTGCTTTTATTGAGAGAGGACACAGGAGTACGAGGTGCTACTGGAGTAACTTTGAGCGCTTCATACATGGTGAGACCTGGATGGTGGCAGGGAGTTCAGTAGTCTCACGGGCTTGGGAAAGAAGTTGTTTCCCATCCTAAAAGTCCTTGCCCTAATGCTGTGGTACAGCCTGCCTGATGGTAGGGTGTCAAAGGGATTGTTGGATAGAGGGGAAGGATCATTAACAATGCCTATGCAGCTCTCCCGATAGATATCTCGGTTGGGTGGAATCCTGATGTCACTCTCAGCAGTCCTCACAATCCTTTGTAGGGTGAACATCGCGATGCCTTGCGATTCCTATACCAGACGGGGATGCCGCTGGTCAGTACACTCTCTATGGTACTCCTGTTGACACAATGGCTGGCTGAGTAAAGACTCCATGCTTTCATGGGAAAGCGGTACCTGCCAGATCCCATTGTTAACATGTACGGACTCTGCTACATTTGTTAATTTAAAATGGCGTTAGATGGTATTCATGGTGGGAGGGGGTGATTCATGCTGGCTGCATTCAGTTATTTGTCGCAACCTATTTATCAGAAGGTAAGTCTGGCTGGTTTCAGTCAGTGGTTTGGTAGATGAAAAAATGTTTCTTCATGTCAAGAACCAACAGTGGCATTTGATTGATGGTTGATGGTACATAGTGATTTTTGTCATCATCTACTTTTCCCTTGATGTTAAGGGCCACAATAGCAATCAGTAAATATAGGTGCTTGGCTACAATCCTACATGTCATAGATCAGATTCAAAATCTAACTGTAAATAATCATTTACACTGGTTCTATTTTATTCTTCTCACATTGCCATCAATGTCTGCCACTCACCCAAACACTTGGGGAAACCTGTCCTGGGCCAATTAACTTACCAATCTGCATATTTTTGAGAACAATAACCAAATTCTAAAACTAGAGGGCACAGGTACACGATAAGAAGGATGAGATTTAAAAGAGATCTGAGAGGTAACTTCTTGACACCAAGAGTAGTGACTACCTGGAATGAACTGCCAGAGGAAGTGGTTGAGGCTGGTACAAGTACAACAATTAAGATACACTTGGATAGGTACATGGAGGAGAGGGGCTCGGAGGGTTATGGGCCAAATGTAGGCAGGGAGGATGCTGTGGTTAGCATAGACCAGCTGGGCTGAAGGGCCAGTTTCCATGCTGTATCATTGTATGATTCTTTGACTCTATCAAAGTGCTTACTGTAACTTGAATGTCCGCAGGAGGTGTAGCCACTGAGATACAAAGACCTTTGCCAGAGTGAGTCAGGTATTTGTGAATAAATTCAGTAGTGAATAAATTGTTTTCTATCTGGAACTTCAAAGTTTGTGTGAAATGGTGTATTCTGTGCTGACTTTAGTTTTGGTCATCATCGTGTGCTCTTAATAAAGTCTGTGATCCTTGCGCATACCAAATGTCTCTGATGTTTGTGTTTCTGGCATCCCCTGCTCAGCTATTGTTCAATATCCTATTTTCACAATGGATTTGGGTTTTAGTGGAGTTGGATTTGAGATGTTTTCCCTCTTCAACATCCCAGTGACCTCAAAGAAAAAACTTCTGCCACATGACAATGTAGATATGGCCCGCAGAGATAGAGTTGGCAGGTGGTTTCTTCAGGGAATCCTGTACATTGACAAAACCAGCCGGAATTCCATTCTGATTAGATGAGAGTAATAAACTAAAATGTAGCTATTAAATGCAGTTCAAGAGGAATTACCCCCATTGAGGTGTTAACATTTAGCTCCAGATTCAAATACACCCACCTGTGTGGAAAGAAATTCTCTGTTTTTATGCCTTCATCCTAGGAATCATAGATTCAAAGAGATAGACTGAAAAAAAAAAGGCCTTTCTGCTCAACTCATCTTGTTGACCAAACCCTAATAAGTAGTTCCTTTGCTACAGTTTGCCCATATCCTTTCCAAATAAGTCAAGCTAATGAATCATCCCTGAGGTGTCCCTAAGCAGTATAGCTAATTTTAAGTCGGGGCCCAAGACTGCATAGTTATCCAAATGTGATCTTGTCAATATTCTTATAGTTGTAGTAAGACATTGTGTATATTTTAATACATACTTTCTCTTGCTATTAAAATCAACCTTTTATTTGCTTATCTAATTACATGTTTCATCTGCATACTGTCTCTCTGTGTTTCATGTACAAGGACCCTCTGGGCCATAGCATTCTGTGATCTCTTTCTGTTTGAACACCATTCTGCTTTTCTACACCTCGTATCAATGCGAATAACTTCACATTTCCCCCATTTACACTCCATTCACCAAATATGCCCCATTCACTGTATCTTTTTGGATCTCTTTGGGTCCTCCATGAAACTTGGTCATCGCATACCTTTGTATCATTGGCAAAGTTGCCTAATATTACACTTCATTCCGTCATCTAAGTTATTAATAAAATCTTTAAATGTTGAGGCTTCAGCACTAATCCCTTCAACATGCTCCTAGTTACAGCTTGCTTAGCAGAAAATGAGCAACATAACTGTTTTCTTTAACCTATGCTAATAGACTGCACCAATAACATGAGTTCTTACACATGCTGTAAACTTTTGAAGTGGTATCTTATTGAATGCCTTTTGGAAATCAAAATACACTGCATCTGCTGCTTCCACATTATAAGCCTTGCTTATTGCAGCCTTAGAAGACTAATAAATTTATCAAACACACTTTCCCTTTCATAAAACCATGTTGACTCTGCTTGATTCAATTATGATTTTTCTGAATGTTCAGCTACTATTTCCTTAATAATGGAATCCAGCATTTCCCAAATAACAGATGTTAGGCTTATCTGGTGTATATTTTCTGCTTTGCTCTCCTTTTATGAATAAGGATATAACATTTGTGGTTTTCCAATCTGTGGGAACTATTCCAAAGTCTGGGGAATTTTGGATGGCGACAGCCAGTACATCCATAATCCCTGTAGCCACTTCTTTTAAGACGCAGGGATATAGGCAGCATGCCCTGTGAGCCTCTCAGGCTTTGGCCCACAGATCTGCACAGATACAAAGTAATTGTAAAAGGAGTCATGTTTGACCTCAATGCAGCCAATTCAAATCTGATTTGAGCCTGAGTCATAATCTTTTCGACAATTAGTCATGCCGTAGTCATAGCACAACAACAGGCCCTTTGGCCCATCTAGTCTGTGCCAAATTATTATTCAGCCCAGCGCCATAACCGTCCATACCCCTCCCATTCATGTACTTACCCACATTTCTTTGAAATGTTGAAATCGAACCCACATCCACCACTTCCACTGGCAGCTGTCACCACCTTCTGAGTGCAGCAGATCCCCGTCAGGTTCTGCTTAAATATTTCACCTTTCGCCCGTAACCAATGACCTCTAGTTCTAGTCTCACCTAACCTCAGTGAGAAAAACCAAGTCCTTTGAAAAGCAGCAATCCCAAGTATTCCAGTTCCTAAATTTCACATTTTCTTACAACATAGAAGCCCATCTGCTCCTTGGCAGCTCCCAGAGCATTTCCATTAGCCTCACCCCTACTCCTTGTCATTTCCTTGTAACCTATTCTCTCTCATACCCTCATCAGATCCTTCCATTTCTTCTGCCGTGGTGACAATCCAGAGTAGTTATTTAACCTACCAAAACCTACACATACCATGCAGGAGGCAGCTGTGGTCAAGGTAATGACAGGTGTAGGTAGGATATACCAAGAGAAGTTCTTCTTACCATTGCAAGAGGCACCAATCAAAAAGCCACGGTAACACGGTAGCGTAGAAGCTAGCACAACACTTCACGGTACCAGCGACCCAGGCTGAATTCTTGCCGCTGCCTGTAAGGAGATTGTGCGTTTTTCCCGTGACCGTGTGGGTTTCCTCCGCTTACCTCCCTCGGCCCAAAGATGTGCTGGCTGGTCGGTTAATTGGTCATCGTAAATTGTCCTGTGATTAGGCTAGGGTTAAATTGGGGGATAATAAAGCAGATTTGAAGCGAACGGCAAAAGGCAGAAGGTGAAAAAGAACTGCTTCATTACACAAAGAGGGGTCCCATTTTGGAACTCAGTGTCACTTGGGGTTGCGGAAGCAGCTAATTGCATCTTGCAGAAAGGAACTGGTTATGTAGTTAAGTGGAAATTATTTGCAGCTATTGGGAAGTGCAGAAAATGGAACTGATTGGATTATTCTACATGAGACCATCAGAACTTGATGGGCTGAATGTGCTTCTTCTGTGCTGTAGCGATTCTGTGATTGTGCTGTTTGCTGCAACAGCCAGTGTGCAGAATCTATTTCAATCCACTGCTTCAGGCGCCCGTTTAAAATGGATATAGAGCTATTTTAAGGGACGTAGGGTTCCTTTAAATATTCAAACTACACTGTTTACCACTAGCAAGCCGATAGCATTGCTGATGCTCCTCGCTGATTTTTTTTTGTCTTTCCACATTGGTGCTGCCCTGCAGGGGAAATGAGAGTGCTTGAGTTTGATCGTGTGCTTGTAATTGACCTGTGACAACCCGTCATTAGATGAGGGGAGGGGAACTGGTGTGCGGAGGAGGGAGGGGTTCACCTTATTCCATCATAGCTTAAGTTGTCACCTTAGGCATTCACGGATTGCTTTCGTCAAGACCCGCCTGAAACAAGGGTTGGGTTAGGTCTATTTGGTCATAAAATAAAGTTGTAGTGAGTGGCTCGACAGATAGGGAGATGCATGAGTGCATCGGGCATTAGGTCCCAGTGCCTCAGTAATCTCAGGGCACACGTTTACCTTACAAAACCTGCTGGAACTTTTTTTTACTTCTACTGGCAAGGAATTCAGATAAAGAATTTTTAATTTTCTGTGTTGTATTTTCTCCAGAAACTACAAAAGACTTGCATTAACAGGGTACTTTTCACAACCTCAGAGTATCCACTCATGCTTTGTAGCCACTGAAGTAGAGCCAGACCTTCAGCCTCTGCCCTACAGAACCTGGGTATATTTCAAAGTTCAAGGTTATTATTTTTACTTATTATCAAAGTGTGCATGCAGTATACAACCCTGAGATTCATCTTCCCACAGACAGCCATGAAAGAAAGATAACCATGGAACCTGTTCAAAGAAAAACATCAACCCCACCCCACCGTGCACAAAAAAACCCCAAATTGCACAAATAGCAATGAAAAGAACAAGTGAAACCACAAAATATAAAAACACAAAATCGGAGCAGTCCAACTGAACTACTTTTTCTCCTCTTCCTCAGCTGTCCATCGATTTTCGATGATGACTGAGGCCTGGGCAGGGTTGTATGGAAGACCGGCAGTTGCCCATGCTGCAAACCTCCCCTCTCCATGCCACCGGTGTTGTCCAAGGAAAGGGTATTAGGACCCATACAGCTTGGCACCAGTGTCGTCGCAGAGCAAAGTGTGCTTAAGTGCCTTGCTCAAGGACACACGCGCTGCGTCAGCTGAGGCTCGAACTAGCGGCCTTCAGATCACTAGACGAACGCCTTAACCACTTGGCCATGCACCACAATTGAACCACAATCTGCAGACTTAGAACTTTGGTACCATCCTCCAACGGTATCGAGGGAGAGACCATTCAAACACAGGGCTATCCCTCATGAGGATTGAGTGAGAGGGAGGGAGAGACCATCACACACAGACACCTTCCTCCAGCACAGAGAGCAAAAGGCCGGTAGTCGCTCACCTTCCACACTTGCCTCGATGTTTCAGTCTTCATCAATCGGTGAGATCGATGTGAAATGGAGTTGATCACGGGCTCACCACCTGTCTTTAAGCTTCTTGGCCTCGAGGCCGCTCGACTTTTGGAACCTTCTAGGAGACAACTAAGCGTCAAATCGCTCAATCGGCCTAAAAACACGTGACCAAACTATAGATCACAGGCCCCAACTGTACCAGAACCACATTTAAAAGAGAAAGATTTAAAAAAAGTTGATAGATTCTTGTTTGGTAAGATGTCAAAGGTTACGCCCATAAAGCCAGGAGAGTGGGTTTGAGAGTGAAAGTAAATCAGCCATGATCAAATGGCAGAGCAGATTCAAAGGGACAAATGGTTTAATTCTGTTCCTATGTCTTATGGCCTGACTGCTTGTATTGGCTTTTGTTTGGGTTGAGTCTATATTTTGCCAAACATTCATGTCCCAGTTTGATTATACCATGTCAGACCTATTCACTTCTTAAACCAGGTTAAGCTGATTTCCTCAGTATTTCTGAGCCTGTCCTCTGACCTTGATCGACTTCCATGCTTACACCTTCAATTGCATATGTTTGTGGTGATAATCGAGTTAGGACTGGGTAACTTTTCAGTACTTGGGCTTGGATTAGGTTCAGATTCAAAGTTCAAAGCAAATTTATAATCAAGGCACATATATGTCACAGTATACTGCCTTAAAATTCATTTTCCTGCAGGCATTCACAGTAGAAGAGTGAAATTCAATAGAATAGAATCTGTTGCAATCTGGTCAGATGGAGTTGGTGTTTAATATTATACTTGGTAATGTCTATAATGCCATTAGTGAAGCTGCTGCCTCATGGCTCCAGATGCTGGGATTGGACCCTGCGTTGTGTGCTGTCTGTCTGGAGTCAGTACATTCTCCCAGTGAATATGTGAGCTTCTTCTGGGTACTCTAGTTTCTGCAGATTGGTCAGTTGAATGGGCACTATAAATGGCCTTAGTGTGGAGGCAAGTGGAAGAATTAACAAACAAAATAGGTACTTGTTGGACAGCATGGGCTTGATGGGCCAAAAGGCCTGGTTTTGTGTTATATCTCTCTATAACCCCTTGAATTTTGAGTTATGTCAAATACAGCATCAGATTTGACTTTAATACTTTAAGCTTGTTCATTCTGTGGAACTGAAAGGTGTTCACATAATCAGGAAAGTGTCACCGATGTGGGGCTCTACATTTGCTATCCCACTGCCAAAGATGATGCTGGTCATGTTGATGTAAATCACTGTTGGGTATGAAAATGTTTGTCAGTGAAGGCAGGTTTCTTTAAGGCATGCAGCAGCACCTTAATTGTAACATGGTGGAGTTCCTGTAGGGACATTTGGCTTACATAGTTGTGTGTGGCCTGTATCAGCAAGGCAGGATTAGCTGGTTTAAGTGCTGAAATAAAACAAAGTAATTAAAAACAGATTTCCTTTCATCATCTAGTCTCAAATTAAGACATTGACTGACATCTATTACTGACTTTACATGCAAGCTGTCATTGCTGATGCCAAAAATGTAGGGGCTGTCAATCAGTGAATGTTTTGACCTTGACTGATTAATGTACAGTATATCTAAATAGCTTAACAACAAAACAGCTATAATTCTGTAACAGCCTTAAATACAGAGAAATTGGCTATTTTGGCAGTAGGTTTTCAAAGGCCCTAAGTGCCTCATAAGAAACAAAAATGTCAAAATGCATAGCAGGCTGAAAAAAGCCTGTAGTGAAAAGATAAAGAATTAATATTTTATATTTTGTGTAAACTTGGCTCCTAAGGAAATGCCATTAACTTGAATGCTACCTTCTTCACCCTCCATCGATGCTGCCTGACCTGATGTGCATTCCCAGCATTCCTGCCATCAAGCACTCATGGTGGAAAGAATGCAGGAATTCACTGTCAGGTCAGCTGTCCATGAAGGTGGCCTCTGCAGTAAAACGAGGGCAGAAGGACATTCACTTTGGTGACAAGAACAAGACTCCGTGGGAAAGTAACAGTCAAAAAGGCTGCAGGTGTTGGAAATGGCTGAGATAGTGAAAATGTGGCGATCAGGGCCGGGGAACTTCAAGTGACCGAAGAGATCGAGAGCGTGTGAAGTCGCACGGATGATGGAGTTCTAAATAAGAACAGGAAACGTTGGAAAAGCTCAGCAGGTCAGGCCACATCTGTGGGAGGAGAAACAGGGTTAATGTTGCAGGCTGATGCCCAATTTGTCAGGAGTGCTGAAGTGTCAGCTCGGTTTAAGAGTCCTTGATCTGAAACATTCACTCTGTTTTTCTTCACACAGATGCAACCTGGCCAATGGTGAGAAAAGAGAAGTGTTGGTGCAGAATGAGATTTGAGTTATTGGTTCTAGAGATGGAGGAATTAAACAGTCAATGATTAGATTAGATTAGCTTTATTTGTTACTTGTTACATGTAACGCCTAAGACTTATGCACAGAACTGTAGTAATTTTATGTATTGCACAGTATTGCTGCCACAAAAAAAAACAAATTTCATGACATACGAGTGATGATAAACCTGATTCTAATATGGGTCTCTATTGTGGACTGAGATTGGGAAGATAGATAGATAGGTGTTGATCCCAAAGGAAATTACAGTGTCACAGTAGCATTACAAGTGCACAGATATACAAATATTAGAAGAGAAATAAGAAAGAATAAATAATAAGTTACTACAAACAGTCTAACAGGAGGGGGACATCACTTCCCCAGCTATAAGTTGTCTCATTATAGAGCCTAACGGCCAGGGTAGGAATGACCTCATACACCGCTCTTTGGAGCAGCACAGTGCTCTTAGTCTATTACTAAAGTGTTCCTCTGTTCAGCCAAGGTGGCATGCAGAGGGTGAGAAACGTTGTCCAGAACTGTCAGGATTTTCTGTAGGGTCTTTTACTCTGCTACAGCCCCTAGTGTATCCAGTTTGACTCATGTAACAGAGCCAGCCTTTCTAATCAGGGAGGGGGCAAGGAGAAGACTTCATTTTTGGGGAAAGGGGGAAGGGAGGGGGGAATGAGTGGGAAGCACCAGAGAGACATTCTGTTATGATCAATAAACCAGTTGTTTGGAATCAAATGATTTTGACTGGTGTGTCAGGGCTGGGTGTGTCTTCACCCTGCCACTCCTTCTCTGCCACCTGTCTCTCACCCCTCCCGCATTTTCTCCCACCAGATTTACACACGCGCTCTCTGCTTCACATTGACAAACACAGTACTGTGCAAAAGTCTTAAACACCCTAGCTATATACATGTGCCTGAGAGTTTCGCACAGTGCTGTACATCGAAACGTGTAGTGAAGTGCATCATTAGCATCAATTCAAGTCTCTGTGGACTGTGCTGGGCTGCCTGTAATTGTCGTTACAGCATAGTATACCCACAATTTACTAACCCTGAAACGTAGGACCCCCGAGCACCCGGAGGAAACCCATGAGGCCCCGGGGAGAACTACTAACTCCTTACAGGCAGCAGCAGGAATTGAACCCCGATCAGTGATTGCTGATCCTGTGATGGTGTTATGCCAGCCGCTGCGCTTCAGTGCTGTTCAATTATACTTGACATGCAAAGACAAAGTAACAAGAGTGAGGCAGACTAGCTGAGATTGCACAGAATGAGAAATGATTTGATAGACAGTGTGTAGCATTGGGCTCAAATTTCCAAGGCAGACGTAGCTACATTGGAACTGATGTTCCCTCTAAGGTGTGCACTTGTGCACGTGCACACACCTTTTGCTACAGGCACACAGAGGAATTTAAACTGCGCACAAAAGGTTGTCACCCACTACCTCACTGGCATATTTTATAATCGTACACAATGACACTTCCTTTTCCGGTTTACGATGTCAACGGTGTTGACAACTTGGAGTTTACGATGATTTGTCTGCAAATTTTAGAACTGGCTTATTTATACTGTTTTTGTTGAAGAAATTATTCAGTGTGCACATGTTGTTGTCACTGGGCAAAAAATTGCACAGCACTAGATTTTTGCACAGATTGATTATTACAAATGAGAGAGAACAATGTTTGGAATCAGTGCAATTTGGATTCTATAGATTGATAAGGGGCCTGTCCTTCAGGCGAAGTAGAATTTAAACAACTTTATACTATGCTTAGAAGAGTAAAATGAGGAATAGAAGTCTCTGAGATATTTTTACAGGTATTTTAGGAGAATGGAGAATCCAGAAACATGGTGCAGACTCTTGACATAAAGATAGGGAGGAGTGGAAATTTCTCCATGCTGAAGGTTGTAAATCATTGTGATTGTCTACCCCAGAGGGATGCTTGGTCATGCAGTATATTTATGATTGATATTGACAGACCTTTGGAGACAAGAAGAATGTTGGGCTCATCTGGGAGTGTGGATGAGTTACAGGTTCAACCACAGTTTTGTTGAATGATAGAGCCATCTTGAGAGACTTTATGGCCTATTCTTTGTTCTTGAATTCTTATAGCTACTTAGAAATCATTACTGAGTTCAAAACCTAAATTTGATTTATCTAATTGATAAAATAAGTGATACTGTTGAAAGAAATACTACAGATCAACATTTGAACAATTTCTTCAAATATGAGGACATCAATTAGATTGCATACTTTTATAAACCCATAAGATTAAAAGTGTAATCTTCATCATCATCTTAATTTCTTCAAAGCTCTAAATCTGATTAGAGAGGCTTGGGCAATGTATCCTGATGTCAAGATCAAAGTAAATTTTAATATCAAAGTACATGTATGTCACTATAAACATACAACCTTGAGTTCATTTTCCTGTGGGCATATTCAGCAAATATATAGAACAGGTACTAAAACAAATTCAATGAAAGATCAACCAAAGTGCAGAAGACAACAAACTGTTCAAATATAAATATAAATAAATAGCAATAAATAATGAGAACATGAGATAATGAGATAAAGAATCCTAAATGTGAGATAATTGGTTGTGGGAATATCACAATGGATGAGTGTATCTGAATGAAATTATTCCCTTTTGTTCAACAGCCTGATGGTTGAGGGGTAGTAATTGTTCTTGAACCTGGAGGTGTGAGTCCTGAGGCTCTTGTACCTTCTACTTGATAGCAGTAATGAGAAGAGAGCATGACCTGAGCGATAACGAGCTCTGATGATGGATACTGCTCTCCTACGATAGCATTTCATGTAGATGTGGTTGGGAGGGCCCAAGGCCTTGTTCTTGTCTGTACTGTTCTATGTCCTATGTCCTGCGTTTGTTCAAGACAATGCTTGCTTATTAAATTAAGGTTATAGCTCATTGTAAAGATTTTTAAGTATGTTATGTCCTGCATGGGACAGGATTTAACTGAACTGCCCCATGAGGCTGTATCATTTAGAATCTGGATGTTTGAAATTATCATCAAAACTCAAATGATTTTACATAGAATATCACAGCACAGTACAGGCCCTTTGGCCCACAATGTTGTGCTGATCTTTTAACCTATTCTGAGATCAATCAAACCCTCCCCCCCCACATATTTTTCTATAACCCATGTTCCTGTCTAAAAAAAATTCTTCAATGTTTCTGATGTCTGTACCACCACCCCTGGCAGGGCACTCCATGTACCCATCACTCTTCTGACATCCTGTCTGTACTTTCCACCAATTTATGACTCTTACTATTATGTTAAGCTTTTGTAGAGCTCAGAGGAATTAGATATTTTACAGAATTTACAAAAAATATCTAGAGCAGGCATGGGCAAACTACGGCCCGGGGGCCATATGCTTTTTAATCCGGCCTGCAGAACTTGATGAAATTATATTAATAAACCTTGTTAACGTTTTTTCCCCGCAATTCTGGCGTTTTCCCAATAGATGATGCACTCTATATACATTGACCTTTGTTGAGGTGCAGCGTATTACTCCACATTTGCGCTTTACTCTTTGTTCGGCTCGACCTATTTGTGTGAACAGGCATTCAGCGTCATGAACATCAACAAAGCCAGCCACAGATCCAAGTTAACTGACCAACACCTCAGATCCATCCTGAGAATCGCCACAACAAAACTAAATCCAGACTTTGATGCGCTGGCTAAAAAGGGAGAACAACAACACTGTTCCCACTGAAATTAAAAATAAGTTTCTTTGTTGTGTTATGTAAAAAATGCATTTGAAAATATTTTTTCAATAAGCCTTACATGCTACATGTCATTTCTGTTAAGTGATGGACATGAGTAGTGCGCAGGTGCACGTACGTTCTCAAAATAAAAAATGCGCTCCAGATCAAATAACGCGCTCCGCATACTGGCGCGCTGTCACTGTTCTGTCCTTGTGCTGGTCGTTGTTGAGTTTTGGCACAGGGGACAATTGAATAAAAAGGAGCAGGACAAGTAGACCTGCATCTCCTACCGTTTTTGAAATAAAGACAGTCAGGAGGAGAGTGATGATGATAATATCTTGAAGGATAACAGAATTTTCAGTGCTTTAAAATAATAACTGTTACTATTAAAAAAAGCTGTATTTTATTCATTTAATTTTCAGTGTTTTAAAAGTCATTTCAATAAATAGCTAAATACCATGGGACCTCAAAGACAGATATTTTGTTGTAATGCATTTGTTCATTTTCAATTGAAATTAAAGCGCATGTTTTCTACATATCCCATGATATTTTATTTTCTCTTATGAGGTGTATTACCAAAACACTCCGTCCATCTGCTCGTGGTCCGGCCCCCCTGTCAAATTTTAGAACCCTTTGTGGCCCACAAGTCAAAAAGTTTGCCCACCCCTGATCTAGAGGCTACAATAATTCATTTTGAAAGTCTGCCATATTGTGCGCAGTTTAACTGGGCCTTTAGGTGATAACTTAAAGAAGATGTAAAAGATTTCTACGGTCCAGTACAAAAACAGCATTGTCAGAGGTGGATGGAAAACACTGAGAGCTGTAAAAGTTACCTCAGTTGTTTCTCAGCTGTAGGCTCCAAAAGTGTTTCTAATTTCCTCCTGTTATTGCAGGATTCTGGCACTTCTCCTGACAGCATCTGCAAACAAGAGAAGACACTCAAGTCAAGTAAAGAAAGTGCAGGGTGGGGTGATCTCAGATTCCTTGACTAAGCCTCAGCCCTTCCTGTGCTTTCGTGCCACAATTACTGCTGGGGAGTCTCAGCCTTGAGCGAGGTTTACTTGTCAGGGCCACTGACTGTAATGCGACCTTCGCTTGTTTTGATTGTGGCTCCTTTGCAAACTGTGAAGCTGAAGGGAAAGTTCAAAAGGTTTTTGCTCTGATGGAGGCAGGAAATCTGAAATTCGTCATCTAAGATGGTAACGTCATCCATTCGTTAGAACATTCCAGGAGGCAGAGGAGGGACCCCTCTGTCTAACTGATGATAAAGTTGGTCCTAGGATTTCAGACCGGTGTGGATACGAAGCAGCTGTGGAAACTGCCAGGATGCTGTTCCACTAGTATGCAGAAGCATTCTTCTTTGCAACTGAAGACTGTAGTGTTCTCCCTGATCAAAGGCTTAATTCCAGCATGATGGGTTTGGAAGTGTAGTGTGAGACTCCTGTTGATAGAGCGCAGTGGCCTGTAGTTTCATGTCCTTTCCTAGAAACTTTGACCAGAAGATCTGGAGTCTTACTTCAGTCCAACACTGGCACTGTGCTGCACTGGCACCATCTTTTTTTAGTGGCCTTGTTGGTTATCCCAATTAGGCTTAGAACTACACAATCATTATCATCATCATTATATTCCGTGGGCAATCATGGCCAAGTAGTTTCCAATTGCCTTCTTCTGGGCTGTGTTTTTACAGGATGGGTGACATCAGCCATTATCAATACTCTTCAGAGATTCTCTGCCTGGCATCAGTGGTCACATAACCAGGTCTTGTGATATGCACCAGCTGCTCATACAACCATCCACCACCTGCTCCCATAGCTTCACGTGACCCTGATCAGGGGACTAACCTTGCCTAAGGGTGCCTTTCCCCAAACATTATTCCTTGAAATTGTCCTTACTTATTCTCCCTTGGGCAAAGTTGGTGTAATCATACACTAGAGGAAGGCATGGTGATACCGTTGGAATGTGGATTGGGTGGGATCTAGTCAGAAGGCCCAAAGAAAAGCATGACTGGTGTCTGAGCTCCAGGCTGGGTCCTGCTCAAGGGGCAGCCCATTGGAATATGGTTGTTCTGTCAACAAACACTAGGTAGAACTGACAGTGCCTTGTGAAGACCGATTGGGGAGGCAGCTGCGCGCAAGAAGGCCAGATATCAGGAGCTGGTAGAGCAGTGCCAGGGATGGGGGTAGAGGGCATGATATGAACCTGTAGAGCTGGGGTGTAGAGATTTTGCTGGCTGCTTGCTCTGCAGAACCTACTCTCTCCTTGACATAACGGGGGCTGCAAAGAGATGATCCATCAGGACCATCACAGAGGTTGCTGAACGAACCTCCGGATGGCCATGAATCAAGAGGCTATGGATCATTGGACCAGTGCTGCTAGGATACAAGCCAGAGCCTGACCAACCCTGGCTGGGTGAGGGTGCCTAATGTTGAAAGGCATAAAGCTCCTGATGGCCTCAGGTTACATCATTGATGATGTGGCCCAGCACATCCAAGGATGTATCTCAGCACCATATTCCATTCTGGAAATAACTAATTTTCACCTTTGTAACTGCTGAGAAAGTACTGCTGTTTGCACATGTATCTAGTCCTCTTTCTTTGTTCTGTATTCTTGGAGCTGGTTCCATTGGAGTTGTTACCTGTCCAGAGGAGCCAGCAGGCACCATTGTACCAGTTACATTCTTGGCATTGTTTTGCTGTGAAATTGGCAGAGGACATGTGTTGTAACTGGCAAGAACTTTCTCATATAACAACAGCTACTAGATAAACATCAGATACTGTAAGTCATTTCAATAAAACCTTCACCAATGAATGTAACTAGTTATGTCTGTTGTACATCACACGTCCAAACAGAAACAAAATCATGTTCTACCACTAAGGTTGTTTTCTTGATCTGAACAATTTAGCCTGAATAGTAAATTAAGGTGTCCTGATATTACCAAATGAAAGCTCTGATCAAATTCCTTACTTTAAAGTAAGTTACAATGTGGAAAAGATAAGGAAGATGTTGAAGTTTATTGAGTAAGTCCCAACTATGCATCATGCCAGTCACTATTCCTTGAAGTTGTCCCTACTTATTCTCCCTTGAGCAATTCACTCTATACATCTAACATGCTTTTTGTAAATCCAGAGGAGTGGTATCTTTTCTGCTTGTTTGTAGTAACTTCAGAAGATCACGGGGAAATGCCTTCAAACAGACTCAGTGCTTCTCAGTCTACATCTTATGGCAATCTCCGACATATTATTGTCAAATTGTACGGGATAATAGATGAACTCCAGATCAGCTAGAATACTTAAACAACATTACAGTCTCTCTCCATTCCCCTTCACTTCCCTCTGCAACAGGTCCTCCCTTAAAGGATGCAAAGTATTCTGCCTCAACAGTGCTAAGTGACAAAGTATGACACATTAACAATTCCCAGTGTCGATCCTGAATTGCAGTTTATCTATTTGCCAAAGAAGCTTGGACATTCATTTACTATTTTATCACTCCTGGTGTCACCCTGTTCTATGTTCCACATTTATCTCTGTTCTCTGACATCATTACTATGCAGAATGCTTGCTTGCAACTCTCAAGCCGTTTCTGTAGCTGCTTGTATCATTCCTTGTGCTTCTGCCAAACCATCCATGCCCCACTTTAAGGCCGCTATTGACGGTAAGTCCTTAAATGAGCCAAATCTTCTGGCTCTTATGCCCTACTTGCTCAGAAATATTATCACTGAACCATTACGTACCCCAGACTATCACCTAGAAAACGAAACACTAGTCACCATGAAACTGTAAGCAAAAGAGAAGGCGGGAACCAGAGGAGAAAATATTTATTTATATTCTTATTTATTGAGATACAGCGCAGAATAGGCCCTTCTGGTCCTTTGAGCTGTGCTGCCCAGCAACCCCCTTTTGATTTAACCCTTGCCTCATCACCAGACAATTTGCAATGACCAATTAACCTACCAACTGGTAGGCCATTGGACTGTGGGAGGAAACTGGAGCACCTGGAGGAAACCCATACAGTTAGGGGGAGAATGTACAAGATTTTTCCTGGCAACAGGGGGAATTGAACCCATATCACCTGTACTGTAAAGCATTGAGCTAAGCACAATGCTACCATGTGATCCCCATGGTCAATAAGAGAACTGGAAAGGAGATAAAGAAGACTTGCTCACCCAGTGAATAACTACGATCTCAAATGTATAACCTGAAAATATGATGGGAATAGTTTAGATTTCAAGTTTAAATAGTTTAAAGTGTCAGAAGTGAATTCGATGTAGACTGTGAAAGGGAAAGCATTGTGGAGATGTGGGGAGAGAGTGTGGGCTTGGAAATAGTTAGATAACTTTCCAAGCTCCACCTATTGAGCTAGGATGAAATCATACTTGCCAGCTTGAGTTTGCAGTATCAAAGTTAAATAGAAGTCATTTTGCAAGCCATTTATTTAGTCACATTTGGGCAAGATGGATATCAAGGCTAAACTTGATTCATTTATTTGGCTTGCAATAGCTGCTTCTTAAATTCAAATTGCAGGAATGAATCAACAATTAATTCATAAATGCATCCTTGCACAGTCTCAGTCCTCACTGGCATAACTTCAAAGACCGCTTCCAGCCAAACTCTGGTCCTTAAAAGAAACTATTACTGCCAGAATCTCAGTGAATCAGTCTTCTGCTGAGAGAGAGGAGGAATTTGATGCCAGTATGTTAAACGTCTGTCATCACTTGCAGTAATTTCAACTTGCATAAATTTATAGAAGTTTATCATTGGGTTACAATATCCTGGCTTAAAATATTCTCAAGTAGCATTCATAATAACGATATAAAGTGGCTTACACAGAGTATGAATCTCATTAAAATTACATTTGTTAAGTGCACAATCTACGCATTCAAAAGCATGAATGAAAATTCAAATTGCAGTGGACTCTGTGGGTTTAGTTTTGTGTTGTGTTTGGCATAGAAATGTGGTTCATCAACACTGGCATGGTTGCTCTTTAAAAATAAGAAGTCAAAGGACCAACCAAAGAAATAGGACAAGGACTCAGTGACAAAGTAGAAATAATAAATTGCAAGGGAGCTTGAAGCTTAGTTCAGTTAGTGATATAACATACTATGTTAAACATGTACACATAGTACACATGGAACCTGGCGTGGTCTTCTGCTGCTGTACCCATTCAGGTCTAGTTTTGATGTGTTGTGCATTCAGAGATGCTGTTCTGTGCAACACTGTTGTAACGTGTGGTTATTTGAGTTACCATTGCCTTCCTGTTAGCTTGACCCAATCTAGCCATTCTCCTCTGAGCTCTCTCATTTATAAGGCATTTCTGACCACAGAATTGTTGCTCACTGGATGTTTTTTTGTTTGTTTCACCATTCTCTGTAAACCCTAGGGACTGTCAGGTGTGAAAATCTCAGGAGATCAGCAGTTCCTCAGATACTCACACTACCCCGTCTGGCACCAACAATCAATCCCCGGTCAACATCACTCAGATCACATTTCTTCCCCATCCTGATGCTTGGTCTGAACAACAACTGAACCTCTTGATTGTGTCTGCATGCTTTTATGCATTGAGTTGCTGCCACATGATTGGCTGATTAGATAATGAGCACTATAGGTGTAACTTATAAAGTGGCCACTGAATGTACACTGACTTTCCAATTCACCATAGATTGGGGTGCACAGCCGAATAATATATAAATAATATTTCATAGCAGTGAAATAATATTTAATAGCAGTTCAATGTTTCAGCAGTAGCTTCAGCTGGGTAAATGACCAAAGTGTTAGAGAGTTCCTCTTGATGGCTGTGTGAAATGGAACTTGGCCAAACTGGAACAGAAAGTTTCCTCTGCACTGATGAGAAACAAATGCAATCAAGGCGACTGCTTTGCTGTAGAACTCAGTTCAGATTGTAAACAAGCTCGGTAATTGACATTTTAATTCATTATCCCTTCCTGACTTTTCTTCCTTCAGTCTCCTACAGCATCTCAAGGGAAGCACCTTATCATTCATTTTGATCTTCTGTAGTCTGCCATCCTCCTTTTCTGTTGCACTATCAGTCTTCTTGCCTCTTTTTCTTTCTTCCACCCCTGCAGGAATACTGTATTCCTTTTT